>NW_007726189.1:361064-369981 GCF_000696425.1 Galeopterus variegatus | reverse complement strand
CGAACCCTCGGCGGGAGCGCTGCCGCGCTTCTCAAGCGGCGCACTGTAGCAGTGCGCCACCAGGCCGGCCCTAGCTATTCATCTTCTGTTTGGAATGTTCTTCCCTCTGATTTGAACGTCTAGTTTTCTTCTCAAAAAATTCCAATATTGGCTTCCACAGAGAAGACTTTCTTGACTCTTTCATCAAAACCACTCAATCACTTGTTTTTCTTTCACTCCATTTTCAATCTTTGCATAGTTCTTAACACTCTTTGAGATTTTTCATACTTATTTATTTACTGATTGTTCTATGTGCATTGTCAGCAGCACTGCCTTAAACCTGAGCAAGAGGTGTCCTTGCCCTGGGCCCTTCGCTTTAAGAATTCCACTCTGACCCTTATGGTTGTGCCCATTCCATAATGTCAAGGGATCCATGAGGCCAAAATGACATGCCTCTCTGGAGCTTGCACTACCCTCTCCCCAATTACAGACCTTGCTAGAGGGAACTAGTGCCCCCGAATTCCCTGTGCAAATTGCCCTGAGCCAGCTTTTAGGACCTGCATGGAGCTTATTTCTAGGTATGTCTTCCCAAGAGTGAACTGTGCTGTCTGTGTATACATTCGCAGGTTGGAGGGATGGCCAGCCAAGGGACGTTTGCAGGAAATGTGAATAGAACTTGGACACACAATCTGGGGAGTCCTCGCATGTGCTCAAGCCCACTTGTGATGTGGTCAGCACTGGGGGAAGAAAAGAAAGGGAGACATAAAGTAAGGAGAGCTGGATTCATACAATCAGAGGAATCCAAGAATTCTGAATTTGAATCTACACTTCCAGGCTGTTATAAGGAAATATTTGTCAATGTAGGAGGATAGTACATATTTTATCTAACAATGTTTTAATTGTTATAATTTGTTTGAATTATGACTTTTAATTATTTAGACATACATTTGTATTCTTTCTCTGAGTCCTTAAATACAAGGGACAGAGCAAAATGTCTATTGCTCCCTAGATTCCATAAGAGCTGGGTCTTGGTCTGTCTTGCTCATTGCTACTTTCCCCAAACGTAGAAGAGTGCCTGCACATAGTAGGTGTGCAATAGGTATTTGTTGAATGAAAAATGAAATATTCCTTTCTTGTGTCTTTTTTCTTGAAAAGAATTTTATCTCTTGAACTTTCTTTTGTCAGAGATTAATGATACTGCTCCTGCATTATTGTTGTTAACATTTGCCTTGTATATCTTTTCCTATGCCTTTATTTTCAGTCTCAAGACATGTTATTTTAGGCTCCTTTTTTATAAACAGTATTTGGCTAGATTTTTTAAAAAAGTAATGAGTCTCTGTCTTTTAGTAGACAATTTAACCCTTTCACATTTATTGTGGTTACTTACATGTTGGATTTATTTTGGCATTCCTAATTTTTATTTCTCTTTTCTTTCTCTCTTCTCCTCTGACCTCTACCATAAAGTTCATTCATGACTTTTGTGTAAAAACTGAATTTTCTAGGTAGCATTCTTCTACCCTCATTGGTTTTGAAGTGAACTATTTTCTGTTTTCTATTGATGAACTTTAAATTTTTGCCACTTATTTATAAGCATATTTTTGTATCTACTTCTAGAATTAATTAATATTTACAGCCTTTCCCTAAACCATATTGGTGCTAGAGCCTACTTTTACTTCCCGCTGTTCCAAATTTTCCTGCCACAATCTCACCCTCTACTTCTCTGGCCACCGTCTTCCATGTCAAGATCATCTGGAGTTGTCATTACTTTTTGTTTTTATATAATCAGCACTTATTTTGACTTAACAGTAAGAGTTTTTTACTCTTTACCATCATTTTGAATATATTACTTGTTTTTGTGAATTAGGTTTTTTGTTTGTTTTTGGTCAAGTCTGATTTTCTTGTATTCTTTCAGAGAGTAAAGAATGGGTGGAAAACTTCCTAAATTCTTGCATGTCTGAAATGTCTTTATTTCTTAATGATACTGTAAAAGTATCATATTTCAAAATCTTAATTATTTTATCACAGAAAATTGAAAATACTGCTTTAGTGTATTTTTGCATCTATCATTGTTTATGAGAAAACTAATAACAACCTGATTTTATTTCTTTGTAGGTAATTTCCACCCCCACCCACTGAACTTTACCTTGGTGTGTCTAGGTATTAGTGAATTTTCATAAATCCTATTAGACATTTTGTTGAACCCATTTACTCTGAGTATTTTTATCTTTTTTGGAAGCCCTCCCCCCCCTGTAGTTTCTATGAGTACTTAATTCTTTCTATTTGGAAGTCCTACTAGGCAGATGTTGGAACTTTTGAATTTATTTATTTATTTATATTTGCCATTTACTTGTCCTTTTTGAGCTGTGTTTTAGGATAATCCCTCCCTTGTATGATCTAACCAAGTAATCATTTTCAGTTATATATTTTCCATTATTTAGCACACTTAATAAGGGTTTTTAATAATCAAAAGTTTAATGAAAATCTTTCTTTTCAAGATCTCTAGTTCTTATACATAATAACCTGTTTTAGTTAAAAGGAACCATTATCCTCTCAGGGTATTAACTATTGTATTAGTCAGAGCTCTCCAGAGACAGAACCAATGGGGTATGTTAAAAATATATGAGAGGGGACTTATTAGGGGAAATGAGACACACGATTGTGAAGAGATGTCCCATGATAGGCTGTCTGCAAACTGGATGCCGACAATGTGGCTCAGTCCAAGTCCAAAGACCTCAGAACCAGGGAAGTTGATGGTGCTCTTGGTGTATGTCCTGGAACCTAAAAGCTGAAGACTCTCAAGTTCTGATGTCCATGGACAGGAGACCAGAGTATATCCCAACTCCAGTGGATATATATAGAGAGAGAGATTCATCTTTTTTCTCCATTTTTTGTTCTCTCCAGGAGCCCAGGGATTGGATGGTTCTTGCCCATATTGAGGGTGGATCTTTCCCACCCAGTCCACTCAGGTTCACATGCTAATCTCTCCTGGAAACACCCTCATAGACACACCTAAAAAGATAGCTTTACCAGGTTTCTCAGTTTTCCTTAATCTAATCATGTTGACAACTAGAATTAACCATCACAACTATATATAGCATACTTCTTTTAAAGTCTCATTTGTTTGTTCCATTTCCTTTGATTTTTTGGAGGCTAGTTTATCCATATGATGAGCATGGTGCCTTCATTCAGAAGATTACTTTTCCTTAAATATTTACTGGGTTTGGTTGCATCCTCATCTGGAATCTGTGCTTCCCTGTTAACCTATCTCTGCTATGTCTGATTACCTGGCCTGTCTCTAGGATTCTAGGCAGGCGTGTGACCTGTGGCCTCCTGGGCAATGGTGGCTTCCTCTTCCTTCTGGGCAGCACTGAGTACTGTCCCAAGCCCTCAGTTGCAGAACTGACATGTTTCTGGATGTGTATGGCTGCTATCTTGGGGCAGAAGCCACTACTGAACCTGTGTGGCACCAGAAGGAGAGGTATACAAAGATCAAAGTTCCTGCCTCCACCTCGACTGGTCACCCTTTTGGTTGGCCCTGGATCCTCCCTGTTCTTTTCATTTATTGCCTCTCAGCTTGGAGACTAAAGACACTTTTACCCTCTTCATCAATTCTCACTTATGTCTGCTTTGGCTATTATTTCTTCCTTCAATATGAAACTCTTCTACCTTTAATTTTTCGGGAATTTCTATAATTTCTGTTCTATTGAGGGCACCAAGTTTTATTTTCTAATGCTGTTTTAAATTAAAATTCTTTCCTTGTCATTTATGGGGATTTGAGATGGGGGAGAAGGTTTTTTAGCATGCTCTTCGTTTGCAATCTTGGTCCAATCTCCTCATATCTGTTATAAAGCACATTAGCCCAATTTGAAGGAAGCACATCAGTTAATCTGGCAAGTATTTATTTCTACCATTGAATTCTAGTGGAAATTTATACTGTGAGTATATGTTAACATTTATCAACATCTATTAAATTCTTGCTCATTAATATCTTTAATTTGTCCCTCTCAATATGCTGAGATATACCAATTCTAAGATGTGAAAATAGAGGCTTAGAGAAGTAAACTAATTTACACAAAGTCTAACTGATAGCAAGAAACAGAGTCAGGATTTATACCTATGTCTTACCATGACAACAGCTGCCTTCCATTGGAAGACATAAGGTAACAGTAATGAACGATGTTTTCACTGTGGGATACCAACACAATACATTTAGCACTTACTAGAGTGGGTGCTTTTAGAAATAATGAAATCAGTAATTACTGACTATTGTGGATAGTTTGTCAACAAATCCCTGAGCTGACTGCATTTTGTAATTCCATTTTGTTGCCTTGTCAATAAGATTTATTCTTGGAGCAATTCGTGAACTGTTAGTGCTTTTCCAGTGGGCAGTATACATAAATGGCATATACATACTGATAAACATCTCCACGGTGTTGGCAAGTTGGAGGTTCTATTTTGAATTGATTTTTCTCACAGCCTTCAGCTGAGGTTTATTTTCATATAAGCAGTAATTACAGAAAACATTCCTCTAAGGGTAAATGCTGCTATGCTGGTTAAAGAGCATAATATGTATTATGTGGCATGCTATAATTATTTGTTCGAGTTATTTCACAGGATCTCTCTTAGCAGTTGTGATACATGAGATTCAAGGTCAATAAAGGCAGAGAGGGTAGGTGATTTAAGGTTTTGTAAAATCTACCTTGCTTTGTTAAAGAAGCATTTTCAGAGAATCTACCATAATAAACAGTTAGGAAATTGAGAAATGAATACAGAAATAAAAATACTTTGTATTTTAGTTGAGAAGTTTTAAATACACAAACACCAGAGGACTTAAAAGTCAGCGTGCAATGGGGTCTATCAGAGGTGGCCAATTTGATAGAGAATGAGCAGTTGTGGTATTGAATCCTAGTGACTATCACTATCATATGAGGATACTTAAAAAAGTTTATGGCAAAATGGAATTAAAAGATAATATGAATCCTTCCATGAACTTTTTGAAGAAATATACAGATATATATATTTAAGGTTTTATTTTATTTTTAATTGACACATAATAATTGTACATATTTATGGGGTGCAATGTGATGTTTTGATACATGTATGCCTTTATAATGTTCAATCAGGGTATTTAGCATATTCATCACTTCAAACATTTATCACTTTTTTGTGGTAAGAGCATTCAAAATCTTCTAGATATTTTGAAAAACACAATACATTATTGTTTAGTCACGGCACTGTGCAACAGAACAGCAGAACGTATTTCTCTTATCTAATTGTAACTTTGTACCCATTGACCAGCCTCCTCGCACCTTCCCTTCCCTCCTCCTCTCCCCAGCCTCTGGTAACCATTATTCTACTCTCTGCTTCTGTGAGATCAGCCTTTTTAGATTCCACATGTGAGTGAGATCATGCAGAATTTGTCTTTCTGTATCTGCCTTATTTTGCTTAACATAATGTCCTCCAGGTTCATTCTTGTTGCCGCAAATGACAGGATTTCATAACTTTTTATGGCTGAATAGTATTCGATTGTGCATATATACCACACCTCTTTATCCATTCATCTGTTCATGGACACTTAGGTTGATTCTGTATCATGGTTGTTGTGAACAGTGCTGTAGTAAACATGGGAGTGCAGGTATCTCTTTGATGTAACAGATTTCATTTCCTTTGGATATATATCCCATAGTGGGATGCTGGATCATATGGTAATTCTATTTTTAATTTTTTAAGGAACATCCATACAGTTTTCTATAATGGCTGTATTAGTTTACACTAAAACCAACAGTGTATAAGGTTCCCTCTTCTTCACATCCTTGTCAACACTTGTTATCTTTTGTCTTTTTGATAAATGCCTTTCTGACTGGAGTGAGGTGATATCTCGTTGTGGCTTTAATTTTTCATTTCCCTGATGATTAGTGATGTTGAGCATTTTTCATATACCTGTTGTCCATTTGTATGTCTTCTTTTTTTTGTGGTATGGTGATTCGAACTCATGACCATGGTATTATAAAGCTGTACTGTATGTGTTCTTTTGAGAATGTTTATTCAGGTCTTTTGCCCATTAAAAAAACCTGATTATTTGTTTTTTTGATATTGAGTTTGAGTTCCTTATATATTCTGAATATTAACCCCTTGATATGGATTGAATTGTGTCCTCCAAGTTTTACGTATTAGAACCTTGATCCTCACTGTGACTGTTAAGAGGGTGGGAAATCCTATTATGTTAATTGAAAGGAGGGGCCTTGAAGACATGATTAGATTCTGAGGACCATGCCGTAATGAGTGGATTAATAATGGTGGTCATGGCTTGGTTCTGAGGGCTTTAAAAGGAGAGCATGAGAGAGTCTCTCTGCTTGTACCCTCTTGCAATGTGATCCTCCCACATTGCTGTAAAAGCCAACACCAAAGAAGACCTTCACCTGATGTGTTCCCTAGACTTTGGACTTCGCAGCCTCTGAAACTATAAGCAATACATTTTGTTTTCTTACAAATTACCCAGTTCCAGGTACTTTGTTATATTTAGTTTCTTCACTCTGTTGATTGTTTCTTTTGCTGTGCAGAAGCTTCTTAGTTTGATGTAATCTCACTTTATTTTTGCTTTTGTTGCCTGTGTTTTTGAGGCGTTATCCAAAAAATTCTTGCCCGTGGATGTTGCTTAGATCACCGAATAACTAAACAAAATCAGAATTCGATTAGCCAGGAAGAACAGGAGAACTGGGGCGTGGTTATTGTGTAAGTACCCAACCTTATCTGCCAATGAGTCACTAGATTAACTCAGGTTATGCATCTATTCCTGAATCAGTCACCATAACCATCCCTATTCATGTGCCTACCTATGGAGCTGTGGAGGTGGTGGCCGTGGTGTTAGGTCGAGGCATTGTGTCAGTTCACCCAACTCACATGAACTGAGAACAGAAGAGGTTGGGTCTCTGTTACTCTACAGCTCCTTAGCTAACTCTCATACCCAGAATAAGCATGAAAATCCTTTGTTAGATCCTTGACCCATTTTTAGTTAAAAAGAAAAAAATAAAGAGTGCCTGTTTCTGTCATTCAATTTTACTCCAAGACTTTTGGTAACTCATAAATATTTAGGCATCACCATAGAAAGTGACCTAGGTGGTCAAGGATAAAGGAAAGCATATGCTAAATAGGGTCTGTCATTACAGAAGACATATTATAAGCTGCTCAACAAAACATTGTTATTATGGACCATCTGCAGGAACATGGAAATATTTGTTAGTCATTTGTTGTAATGATACTTGGCATCGTGAAATTTTGCTGTTATTCTGCTTCTTCACTTTGGTATATTTTTTGGAAAGTTTCCTTTTAAGAATCCTCTACATAAATGTGGATGATTTAAGGGCTTTAGTGAGGAGATGATAACTTGGTATTGAATATGTCTCTATTGTGTTAAGGCCTTATTTTTAGGATCCCTAGTAGACTGCTTCTCCTTTATTTTGTAGCCACAATGCCTGTACTCTCCAACCTAAGCTTCTGTCTAAGCTTCCCACTCCCTTCTCTCTCCTGGGCACCTCCTCACCTCCTGACTTGGTTTGTGTGTGTTCTGGTCATAAATATGTTCTTTGTCTAATTGTCTAAATTCTATTCATCCCTCAAGGCCAAGCTCCCTTTCCCCTACTCTGCCAGCCCTTAGTTTCTCCCTGCTCTCTGAACTCAACATGCGATAACCCAATTTAAGGCAATTTAGCATATAAAAAGAGCCCATGTTTCTTTGTTGATTAGTTGTTTCCATGTGTACATTCTATCTCGTCTCCTTAGTTACATCCCTTGCAGATTTAAAAGGTATCTCAGGCTCAGATGTTTCTCTCAGCACCAAATGGCCCCTGGAGACCTGAACTTGGATGTCTCAGAGGCATCTCCACTTGAGCACATCTGAAGTGTTACCTGTTACCTGCCCCTCCCTTCTACTTCAACCCACTCCTGCTCCTGTAATCAGCTTCTATAAATGAACTCCTCTGTAGTTGCTCAAGCTAGACTCCTCAGAATCACTCTTGATTCTGCCCTTTCTTTCAAAAACTCACTCATCCAAGTTCTGTCAATTCTATTCCTAAACATGTCTTGGTATCCTATTCTCCATCCCTGGCACCACTGACCTAGTTGAAGCCTTTGTCACCCTTCACTTGGACATTGCAATGCCTTTCCAACAGATCTCCCTTCTTCTACGATTACTTCTTTCAATTCATCATGTTGGCTGTTGTCTACAAAGCATAGATTATGCCACTCCTCCAATCAGAAACCTTCAGTCATTTCCACTTGTCTGCCGGGAAAAATTCAGACCTCTTAACAAACCTCCTAAGCCGCTAGGCTGTTACAGTCTTCCCCGTCCTGCCCCTTTGTTACCAGCTCTCTTCTCCACTGTCACCTCTTGCTGCTGGTAGTTTTTGTGGTCTTTGCTGCTTGTAATCTCTAATGCCGTGCCTTTTATTTGCCACCTCTGCAGCCTGCCATTGCTTTCCTTCTGTGTTCCACTATTTATTTTAATCTTGTGGTCTCTCCTTCTTTTTCCTGACCCTGTTGACAATGAAGTTTTTAGCTATTTCTAGCCAAGTACACCTCTCCTTGTTTCTCTTAGGGCCAAAGGTCCAGTTGCTTCTTAGCTGGAAACAGCAATAAGCCCATGATTTTCTGATATATGGAGGAGTGAGTCACTAGAGCGTAAAAAAGATGAACCTCTTCACCCATTAGACAGACGGTTTGCATATTTTCTCCCTATTCTATTAGAAATAGAGCCATTTTATTTAAAGAAAAGTTATTGCATTCATAGTCTAGTGAGGGAGACAAAAATGTAATCAGTAATCCACTTATTTCTTCTACATTAGGTTATAAACTCCTTGAGGGTGGGAACAATGTCACATTAATGTCTACTGTCATTACACATATATATTACATATAATATATATATATATATATATATATA
>NW_007726189.1:358650-359695 GCF_000696425.1 Galeopterus variegatus | reverse complement strand
CGGACACGGAAAAAGACAAAAAGGAAAAGAAAAAAAAAATATATATATATATATATATATACAATATGCATTATACAGCACCTGGAGCTCATTAAGTGCTCAAAGTATGCTTCTTGAATGAATGAATGACTAAATAATCAAATGTGTGGCAAAGCTATTAAGGCAGTAATAGAATCACTTAAGACTCACTTAAAACACCTTGGTGCCTAGGTCTCCAAACTAGGTCAACTATCATTAGTTGATTCTAAGATGCAGTTTCCCCCAACATTTTTTTATTATTATTATTATTTTTATTTTTTAAAAAATTTTATTTTGTTGATATACAATGTGGTTGATTATTGTGGCCCATTACCAAAACCTTCCTCCCTCCTCCCTCTCCCCCCTCCCACCCAACAATGTCCTTTCTGTTTGCTTGTCGTATCAACTTCAAGGAATTGTAGTTGTTATGTCTTCTATGCCCCCCCAGTTTTTTTTTTGTGTGTGTGTGAATTTATTTATTTATTTATTTTTAGCTCCCACCAATAAGTGAGAACATGNTTGATTTCTTCTTGTACCCATATGTCATTAAGTAGAGTGCTGTTTAATTTCCATGTGTTTGTATAGTTTCCAGAGTTTCGTTTGTTATTGATTGCTAATTTTAATCCATTGTGGTCTGAAAAAATACATGGGATAATTCCAATTCTTTTGAATTTGTTGAGACTTGATTTGTGACCTAATATGTGATCTATCCTGGAGAATGATCCATGTGCTGATGAGAAGAATGAATATTCTGAGGTTGTTGGATGGAATGTTCTGTAGATATCTGCCAAGTCCAATTGGTCTAGAGTATTGTTTAGATCTTGTGTTTCTCTTCTGACTCTTTTCCTAGATGATCTGTCCAATATTGACAGTGGGGTGTCAAGTCCCCTGATATTATGGTATTAGTGTCTATTTCCTTCAATAGGTATAATGGAGTTTGTTTTATAAATCTGGTTGCTCTGACATTGGGTGAGTACTTATTTATGATTGTTATGTCTTCTTCATGGATCAGTCCTTTTATCATTAC
>NW_007726189.1:356856-357927 GCF_000696425.1 Galeopterus variegatus | reverse complement strand
TTAGTTTCAATAAATTTTTTTAATTCCTGCTTGATTTCTTCTTGGACTCATGTATTGTTAAGTAGAATGTTGTTTAATTTCCATGTGTTTGTATACTTTCCAGTGTTTTGTTTATTATTGATTTCTAGTTTTAATCCATTGTGGTCTGAGAAAATACATGGGATAATTCCAATTTTTTTGAATTTGTTGAGACTTGATTTGTGTCCTAATATGTGATCTATCCTGGAGAATGATCCATGTGCTGATGAGAAGAATGAATATTCTGAGGTTGTTGGATGGAATGTTCTGTAGATATCTGCCAAGTCCAATTGGTCTAGAGTATTGTTTAGATCTTGTGTTTCTCTGCTGATTCTTTGCCTAGATGATCTGTCCAATATTGACAGTGGGGTGTCCAGGTCCCCTGCCATTATGGTATTAGTGTCTATTTCCTTCTTTAGGTCTAATAGAGTTTGTTTTATAAATCTGGCTGCTCCAACATTGGGTGCGTACATATTTATGATTGCTGTGTCTTCTTGATGGATCAGTCCTTTTATCATTATGTAGTATCCTTCATTATCTCTTTTTATGGTTTTTAAAGTCTATTTTGTCAGATATAAGAATAGCTACTCCTGCTCATTTTTGTTTTCTGTTTGCATGGTAAATCTTTTTCCATCCTTTTGCTCTTAGGCTATGTGAGTCTGTATGGGTGAGGTGGGTCTCTTGAAGGCGGCATATAGTTGGGTCCTCCTTTTTAATCCAGTCAGCCAGTCTGTGCTTTTGATTGGGGAATTTAAGCCTTTTACATTAAGAATTGTTATTGAAAAGTGTTGATTTATTCCTAGCATTTTATTGATTATTGTTTGGTTGTGTTAGGTGTCTTTTGTTCCTTGCTTTCTGATTTACTGTTTGTTTTCTGTGTTTGTTGGTTCCTTAGGTTGTAGATGGCCTTTTTGTTTGTTTGTTTTCTCTTCATGAATGCTATTTTTATTATCCTAGTGGGTTTTGATTTTTCTTGGGTTTTTATGACAGTGGCAGTTATTTTCAGGAACCAAACCCAGTACTCCCTTGAGAATTTCTTGAAAGGGTGGTTGT
>NW_007726189.1:323228-356703 GCF_000696425.1 Galeopterus variegatus | reverse complement strand
CTTCCAAAATGAAGGACAAATATTATATTTCTCAGAGAAATAAAAACTGTGGGAGTTCACTACCACACAGCCAGCCTTACAAGAGATTCTCAAGGGAGTACGGGGTTTGTTTCCTGAAAATAACTGCTCTGTCTTTTAGTATTTTGAATATATCATCCCATTCCTTTCTGGCTTTTAGGGTTTCTGATATAAAGTCTGATGTTCGCCTGATTGGGGCTCCCTTATAGGTGATTTGTTGCTTCTCTCTTGCAGCTTTTAAGATTCTCTCTTTGTCTTTGAGTTTTGCCATTTTGACTATAACATGTCTTGGAGAAGACCTTTTTGGGTTGAATACATTTGGAGATCGTTGAGCTTCCTGGATCTGAAGATCTGTGATTTTTCCTATACCTGCGAAGTTTTCTGCCACTATTTTGTTGAATATGTTTTCCATGCTGGAACCTTTTTCCTACTCTTCTGGAATACCCATGACTCGGATATTTGAGCGCTTAAGATTGTTTGATATCTCTCTCAGATTTTCTTCAATGCCTTTGATTCTTTTTTCTTATTTTTTGGCTGCTTGTGTTATTTCAAACAGCCCATCTTCAAGTTCAGAGGTTCTCTCTTCAACTTCCGCAAGCCTGCTGGTTAAACTCTCCGTTGTGTTTTTATTTCAGTGAATAACTTCTTCAGTTTGGCAAGTTCTGCTACATTTTTTTTCAGGGTATTGATTTCCTTGTACATTTCCTCCTTCAGGTCCTGTATACTTTTCCTCATTTCATTATGATGTCTAGCTGAGTTTACTTGTATCTCATTCATTTTCCTTAGAATTATCACTCGAAATTCCTTGTCAGTCATTTCAAGGGTTTCTTGTTCTATAGGATCTAGAGCTTGAGAGTTATTATCCTTTAGTGGTATACTTTCTTGATTTTTCATATTTCTGGTATCTTTTCTTTGTTGTTTATTCATTGTGGCAGTGGGTTTCACAGTCCACAGGTTTGACACTATTGACTGACTAAGACGTTGCTGTGGTTGCCAATTTGGTATGGCTATCTCAGTGACTGCTCAGTTGGCCACTAGTGCCTTGCGTGTGTGGTTGCCTCAGGTCTTGGGCCTCTCTGGGGAGCCACCTCTCTGGTCAGCTTGGACTCTGCCGGGCTGCTGGATCACGGGGGGTTACTGCAGGGTGTGTGGTCTCTGCTGAGCTTCCACCTCCGGTGCTGGACTCCTTCCCTGTTCCATGCACTCTGTCCTGGGCTGCTGGGATGCGCCAAGGCACTGGAGAGTGTGTGGTCTCTGCAGAACTTCCCCTTCCCCTGCAGGATGTCTCCCTGCTCTGTGCGCGCTAGGCTGGGCTTGGGGTGGAGCCGGGTGGCAGCGGTGAAGCCTACCTGCTGCTGGATTACGCAGCGGCGGCCCCCCCACAGGGTGTGTGGACTCTACGGAGCTTCTATCTCCCTTGCTGGACATCTCTGTGCTCCGTATACATTGGGCCGGGCTGCTGGATCACGCAGCAGCAGTGTGGTCCCTGTGGAGTTCCCGCCTCCCCTGCCAGACATCTCCCTGCTCCAAGCACACTAGGCCTGGCTGGGAATGGAGCTGGGTGCCTGCGGTGAAGCCTAACTGCAGGATCACGCAGTGGCAGCCCCACAGGGTGTGTGGTTTCTGCGGATCCTCTGCCTCCCCTGCAGGACGTCTCCCCACTCTGTGTGCACTGGGCTGGGCTGGGAATGGAGCCGGGTGGTGACGGTGAAGCCTATCTGCTGGATCGTGTAACGGCAGCCCCGCAGGGCATGTGGTCTCCGTCGGACCTTCTGCCTCCCCCACTGGACGTCTCCCCGTTCCATATGCACTTGATGTTATGTTTATATCATTTAAATCAGTTGATTTGTGGGAGAGAGTGACGCTAGGGACCGTCTGTTCAGCCGTCTTGACCAGAAGTCCCTCCACAACATTTTACCATCTCTGAAATCAATACTTCTTACAGATGCTTCTTACACTCAATGTGTTAAGAAAGGCACTGTGTCATAATTTGATTTGAAATGTTTTTATTTCATAGTTGGAAATAAAATGATAGCTAATGACACCTTAGATTTGATGAAATACAGTAAACCAGAATCTCTAGAGGATGTAGCCAGGGCAAAAGTATTGTTTAATGTGCCCCAAGTGAGTTTGATGCACACTGATAGGAGGCTCTATATTGGGGGGCTTCAATGAGGGAGAAATGAACAAGGGACCACTTTTATTTTCATCTACCTCTGAATGTTCAGCACAGTGCATGGTCCACTGTAGTTTGCCAGTCCTCCTCTGCTGAACCAAATGGAATTATTTAGGGCCTGGAGAAGCCATCAAAATTGAGATGATCTGGTCACTATCCTGAAAGATGAGTAGAAAACATTTAAGAGAACACCATGTCTAAATGCAGGGAGGTAGGATACCCTAGAGTGGATCTGGGAAGGAGCAAGAGGTGACTGTCGCTGAAGGGGAGGTTTGTGGGGGACCTGGCAGAGGAGCCTGGGAAGGGGGTCGCTTTACTCATTAACCCTGTCTCTGTTGCTATTGATTTGAGAGGAGGCCAATGCGGAGCTAAGAATTTGGTGCAAGTTTAAGCGCTGACCTCCAAACTGTAGAAATCTGAGTAGCCCAAGAATTTCAACCACCTTTGAACTTTCATTTTATTGGGGTTTGGTTTTTGTACCAGCTTCCCAAGGCCTTCATGTTACTGCTTCCTGGTCCAGAAGCCCCACCTGGCTTTCACCTTTTCTGTCTTTCACCTCACTGTCACCCAGAATGTCTCTAGTTCTTCACTGACTTACCACTCTACTTCTGCTTTAGAGTCGCACACTGCCAGGGGCTGCCGTCCACACCGTAGTGTCGTGAATGGGGCCCGTTCCTTGCAGCTCAGCAGCGCGGCCACTGGGCGCTGGATGTTGCTAAGAGGTTGGGCTTTGTAGCAAAACTGTGACTTTAAATCCTGACTCTGCCACTTACAAGCTGTGTAACAGGGACAAATGGATGGCTTCTGGTGCCTGTTTTCTCCTCCGCAAAATAGGGATAATAATGGCATCTTTCACTAAATTGTTGTGAGGGTTAAATTGTTTAATGTGGAAATGCTTCTGAAATGGTGTTTGGCATGTAGTAAGTACTCCTAAACCTTAGCTAGTATTTTTTGCTCAGCCCTTTTTATACCACATGTAATTTCCTTTATATAACCTATGTAATTTCCTGCTTTCCAAGGGTTGTTTGTTATTTGTGATCCAGTTATTATTAATTTTTCTACAAAGATGAAGAATAGTGGCAGAAGTGTGCTAGTAATTTAGCAGCAATGTTTGTTTCCGGTTTAGTTGTGTTCCCAAATTTCAAAATTATCCATGATTTGGTAATAGTTCTCTGCTTTACTATGTTGTTGGGCAGGCTATAATGGAATTCATGGGAGGATGAAAATTAATTGGATGGAATCTGTTTCATTATTATGCATCAGCATTCGTTGGAACATTTCCACTTTGAGATTATAAAATGATCTACCTGAAGTCAATCTAGAATGTTGGTGGACAGACAAGCATCACACCTTTCTCTCCTGGAGATTTGACTCTGCATCTCTGGTCAGCATCATGGGGTTTATTTTTAAATGGTTTAACTGCAGGCTTTGCCTTGTTACACCAAGCACAAGCCTAATGGTTCCTCCTTATGCACCACGTGGTCAGCAACACTGATTTGAAGAAGGAATTAGTCCAACGTGGGGCTTCTTGTGTTGCGTTAAACTTAGAACCAACTGAAGCAAACCCTGTTAGATCTCTACAGACCATATTTTTATTGGCAGTTTGTTGCAAAGAGGGCTGCTCAGATTTTTAAGTTAATGTTAATTATGGAACGATGTCAGAGGGAGCACACCAAATGTGTTAACCCATTTTTAAAAAGCAGGTCAAGTTCAGCACCTGGAGGATAACTTGTAATTTGGTTGAAAATAATTGAACAAGTTTAACCTGAAACTCAATAAAAGGGGTCAGGGCTATTCTAAGTTTAAAATTCTGAATCACTCTTGGTTTTTCTTTAGAAAGATATTAAAAAAAGTCAGTGTCTCTCTACTGTAACAAGTAAGGTCTGCTGAACTATGGTAGAAGAAATACAGAAGGTGTTCAAACTCATGCTTTCAAGGAAGAAGAAAGAAGTGACATTTAGGGAGAGTGACTTAAGTCATGTTCTCCAGGAGCAGACCCTGAGAGCAGCCTCATGTCCATGTGATGTGCTGAAGATGGTGGCCAAGGTGGCCAGGGAGGGAGTGGGTTACACAGCACATGGAAAGAGAGCCCGGGGTAAGCCTCATCCTGACCCTGCAGGGGAACCCTGGGCTGCGGGTTGTGCCCCAGAGTTGTCCCAACCCAAGCAAGGGAGCAGGGATGTTCATATTCCTATACCCATTAGCCAATGGTCAAGGACCATAGGGGAAAGGGTTGGGCTTTGGGGATATAAATTCTCTGATACTCCCAGTTTCATGTATGCAGGCAAAGCTCTGGTAGCAGTGCCAGCAAAGATCTCCAGATGTTGGCTGTTGAAAGCAAAAGCCCAGGGAAGCCGGGGAGCACACAAGATGGTGAAAAGGGACCCAAGGGGGCCTGGGCAGAGCGCGAACCTTGCTCACCATGTAGAAGGGAGGGATGGTAAGCAGAAAGACAGGCTGGGGCTCCTTTATTTACTCTCTACCTCCAACTGCCTGGGCCAAGCTTTAATGGGGGGGGGTGGCTCTAGTAATATCTGGATGTAAGAGAAACAAACATGGTAGGGTGAATGCTAAGCCTTTATGGGGGGCCAGTCAGGCACAGTTAGAAGTGGGGACAGGGTCATCAGGCAGAGATGGGGCCGAAGTTCAGTCCCGGGTCTCCTTTGTCTTTCACGTAGCAGGAAAGTTGTGCAGATATTCCCATGCACAGGTGACCACACTGGCTCGGGGGCCAACTGGGAGTTAGAACGCAGGTGTACGTGGTTGTACCAGTGCTCGCCAAGGTGAAAGGTCGAGCGAGCCAGCCAGCCAGCCAGGGTGGGCTGCAAGGTTGCAAGGCCCGGGGCGTGGAGACACAGGTGAAGTGGGTCTTGGTAAAGGCGTCGATGGAGCATAAGAAAGGCAAGCTGGAGGGCCCAGTCCCCTTTCTTCCTTGTGCTCTCATCTCCCTGTTTGGGCTTCTGTTTGGAAAGCCCCTTCCTCTTCTGGAGAATGAGAAGGGGCTGGAGGAGGGGAATCAGGGAATCAAGTCTTTGGCCTAGTTCTAGACTCTAAATTCAAGGGCAAGAGATGAAAGGGATCTTGAATCATTGGAGGAGGAAGGGAGGCAGACCAGGGTTCTGGGCAGAAGCCCCACCTGGGCGTCGAGCAAAAGCGCGTCTAGCTGCAGGCTCCCTTCTGCATGACTTACGGAGCTGGCAGAGAGAGATGGGCACAGGAGGGTGAGGGACGAGGCAGGCAAAGGTGGGGACGAGGTCAGTGTCAGTGTCTCCCATGTCCATTTTGCAAAGCCTTCCTCTGGTTGAGCTTGGATACCTTAATCATAAAACTGTGACCCCCTCACCTAGGCTGGCTTCACCTAATGGAGAACTATTACATCCTGTCTGAGCAAACCTCCCATTTCCTCAGTTCTCTGATATCACTGGGCTGGCTCTCTACCTAATTAACAGCAAGGTATTACCCGCCATTACCTTCCTGTCTTGCTTACAGCTTAATGAGCTTCCTTTGTCAAGGTTATTTGTAAGGGAGAAGGATACAAACTTTTTGTCTTTGAAAAATAATTTTATAATTTTCTTTATTGTAAAAGTAACTTGGGCTCATTTTAGAAAATGTTTATGTAGAGAAAGAAAATAAATACCAATAATTCTACAACCTAGAGAAAATCATTGTTTACATTTTGGCCTGAGTCCTCATGTTTTTATCAGTACATATGAGGGTACTTCAAATAGTTTGTGGAAAAATAGAATTGAAAGGTAATATGAATCTTTCCATGAGCTTTATGAAGTACCCTCATATATATGGAAGACATATATATGTATATACTAAGTTTATTTGCATTTTAACAGAGGATGCTCGGGGAGGTGGCCAAAGTTCTCAGGCAGAGAAATGAGTGTGTCCCAGCGAGACTGGTGTTATCCCCTCTGCGTACATGGACTGTAACCTGAGCAGGGTCAGGGATGAGCCTGGTCAACAGCCTGAGGTTTTTACCCTCTGTTCAACAGGCAGGTAAAACCTCCCGAGGGCTCTGAAGCTGGAATGGCCCATCAGAGTTGTCCTGTGTTTGGCCAAGATGGCCTGGCCCTTATCCTCTTTTTATCCCTTGATCAGTCATTGGATGTGGGCTTCTCTGAGGAGGTACGATGTTGGGGAAGGTCACTCTCTATAGCTGAGGCAAATCCTGGACAAACTGACAGCTGCTTGGGACAAGTCTTTCCATGAAGGTAGAGCTGGACAGTTTGTCTCAGTGTCCATCACACTGTGTAGATGGGCAGAAGGCAGCATGGCATGCCGGGGGCAGTGGTGAACTGGGGGATGGCGTGCAGGCTATGGCCAAAGTCATTCAAATTTAAAAGTACTGTGCTGGCCAAGCAAAACACATTTTGGGGCAGGTTCTGGACTTGGCCTCCTAATTTGAACCTCTCTGCTCTATCTGAGCTCTAGTAGTGGCTTACTAGCTGTAAGACCTGGACAAATGGCACAATCTCTCAATGTCTTAATTGGCTCATCTAAAAAATGGGGATAATAATTATATCTACTTTGAAGAATTGTTGTGAGAACTAAGTAATCCATGTAAAGCACTAAGCACACTGCCAGGCACCTTGTTACCCCTCAATAATGTTATTTGCTTTTATAGTGAATATGATATTGGTTTTTACCTTCAGATTATCAGAAGCTTCTGGTGTTGATGACTCTCAAATCTTAATCTCCTGGGCTGATGGAGTTTGGATGTGTTGTCTCCTCCAAAACTCATGTGGAAATTTGATCCCCAATGTGGCAGTGTTAGAAACTGATTGAGTCATGGAGGCCGATCCCTCGTGAATGGATTAATGCTCTCCCCGGGGGTGGGGGTATTAATGAGTGAGTTCTTGCTCTATTAGTTCCCGCGAGAGCTCATTGCTTAAAAGACCCTGGCACCTTCTCTCTCTCTCTTGCTTCCTCTTGCCATGTGATCTGCTTGTACCCGCTGGCTCCCTGCCACTTTTCTGCCATGAGTAGAAGCAGCCTGAGGCCCGTGCCGGATGTAGCTGTCCCAGAATCGTAAGCCAAATAAACCTCTTTCCTTTATAAATTACCCAGTCTCAGGTATTTCTGTTATAGCAACACAAAATGGACTAAAACATGGGCCATCTCTCCTGGCCTCACAACCTGTTTCCATTGCCTACTGGACTTTTCCATCTGATCCCAACTACCCTCAGGGTCAATTTTCCCCTTTCCCACCCCCCACCTTGGCTCTCTACACTTACCATCTCCTAGATCAGACCCTCTTTGTGTGTTTCAGAGTCACCCAAACTGGAATTTTTAGAGCTATCCTTCCTGCCTCCTTCCTCTCCCTTTCTTCCCAGATTTCGTCAGTCACTAAGGCTTCCCTGACAATTCCATCTTCTCCTGAAGAGTTTTTTCAACCTTCTCTCACACTTACTTTATTTTGACTTTCATCCCTGTGTCCACTCTTGATGAACTCAATTTCATTTTCCAGATGGCTGCTAAGAAGATTTTTTTCCAAACTACAACTATGATCATGTTATTCCTCAACTTAAATCCGTCCTACCTCGTTGCTTCCTGCAGAAGTGCTGAACTCCTCAGACTGCTTTTTGTGATCTGGGCTCTGCTGACACTTCCAGACTCATCTTTTGACACCTCCCCCATGAGCCCTTGCTACAGTGCCTATCCGTGCAACTCCGTGACTGTGTCATGTTCTACAGTCCTGTGCCTTCCTTTGCGGGGCTGCTTTTGTCTGGCAGCCTTGCCTCCACCCTTACCCATCTTCCTGGAGAATTTTTATTTATCCATTAACTCTTAGTTCATATATCACCTCCTCTGTGATATCTCTCTGACCCAGTTCAGACTAAGGCATTCTTTCCTTTACAATTCTCCATTATTCATTTATTTAAAATTTATTTTTTCCAACATCTATTTACTGTGTTTCCATGATATGCCAGGGAATCTGATCAATGCAGCTATTATATTGCTATTTGTTACATGTCTAGCTAGTAAACTTTTGAGCCACTGGGACAGTGGCTTGCTTAATTTTGTGTTCCTAGTATCTAGCATAGTGTTGGGCATGTAGTAGGTGCTCAATTGATCCTGTTTTTATAAATAAAAATACAGTGATAATATTGCCTAAATAGAAATCAGGACATATGGTCTGGCAAAGCATTTTTTCTTATTAGTGAATGCATTTATATAGAATCTTATAAAAATTAATTTCTTTTGAATTATTCTGTTGGCTATGTGAAAACAATAAAAAGACATGGAATTGGACAAGTCCCCCAAACTGGTTTACTCTGATTTGGGGGTCACTTTCTCTGGGTTTAGTTGGGGTTCCCCTGGGACCTTGGTTTTCTGTGAGTTCATGAGAATTAGGCCTCTTCTTTGTTAGGATCTTATTCCTTTGAAGGACTAAAATGCATCCTGGTGTGGAGGCAGGAGGCCTGACAGTAGAGACACTGATCTCACATTGTGGCCTCCTAGGAATCCACAATTATGGCGCATCACTTTATTGTACGCAATTCGGTAAGAAGAAAGCATGTCCCTTCCTGTCACTTCACCTTTCATTCATTTTGTCTTTGAACTTGTCTTTTTATGTGCAGGCTGTTACAAGATCTATTTTCATCCTAGGTTTGCTGTGGCACATGTACACCGGCAGCCTTTTGAGGGAGGTGCAGAAAGACTGCAGAGGAGCTCTGTTAATATTCAGAAGCTCTCCGGCTCCAGCCTCAGCACACAGGGAGAAACCAAAAAGTGGATCCTGCCTGTGGTCACTTGGGAGACACTGCCTCACTCTTCCCAAGGGCCGAAGTCCCAGACCGACGTGTTGGGAGTGGTTTATTTTAACTGTAAACTCCTGTGCTTCTGGAATGGAATAGTGAATAGTGAATGAGGCCATCATGTTGGGTACAGGGTGGTTTCCAAGTGCCCAGAAAAATATCTCTGTCTTCCCTGACTTTTAACTGGACTTTTTTTTCTTCCCCAACAGGACTATCAGTATGGAAAGATACAGAGCTTAGAAGTTGCTATTAATATGGCATAACTAATTAGTGATTTAAGGAACTTTGAAAGGACAAGGAGTTCCATGACCAGATGACGTTTACATTAAAAATGATCCTGGGCTGGGGAAATGTACTAGACTAGACATGCAGTTTATATAAGGAAAGAACATCCCTCTCTCCCTGATATAGTTCCTACTTCTTTTAGAAAATAGTTGGGCTTTCTCTGATGGACAGATGACAGATTCATGTCCTATCCATAATGCTGTAATCAAAAATCCATGTCTCTCTGATCTGGCTGAAAATGGAGAGCTACACTGTGTGGGGATCTGGTCATCTTTTTCATAGACATTAATCACTGTTGATTCGTTTCAGACCAAGATCTACTGTCTTTGTCTTTGAATTTAAAATGTCCCATTTGAAAATTTAATTTATAAGCCATGCTAAATTTTTATAAATTTAAATAGTTAAAAAAAATCTCTTCTGGGCTCACACATTCCTTCTGGGAAAACTTACAATCATTTTATTCAAGGGGAGGCAAATTAAAATAGATTCCTTATATATTACCCTTTATGTTTTAAGATCACAGGGTTCGTGTCTTTTATTTTTGTTTTTAATTACATTTTTGAATGTTAATACATGTGTATATTACGAAACACATTAAATACAAAATCACGTTCAGGGAAAATTAAGCCTTCCAGAGAATTAAAACGGCCAGTCTTTCTATGCTTACTTGGAGTTATCTCCTCATTATCAATTTATCCTTCCAGAATTATTTAATGCATGTCAAGAATATATATTTTAATATAAGGACTAAAGCTTGCTTTTTCCTTTCGCTTAATAATATCCTGTGGAGATGATGGTTAGCATCATTGCTACTCACCAATATTTCCACTTCTTTTTTAATCTAATGCAGTAGAAATACACTTCTGACTCTTTGCAGTGAGGTGACCATATGACTTGCTTGAACCAATGAAATGAAGTGACACATGTCACTTCTAGGTAGAAGGATTTAAGAGCAGGTGCATAAGTCTGCATAATTCTCTTTTTCCCTCTTTCCCCTGCACTGTTATTATGATGTTCTGGATGATGAACCCAGGTCTCTGGGTGAGGATAACATGGTGCAGGGATCCCCCCTTTCCATGAATATATGTTGCATGGTAGAAAAATAAAACTTTTTTTTTTTTTTTAAAGATGACCGGTAAGGGGATCTTAACCCTCGACTTGGTGTTGTCAGCACCATGCTCACCCAGTGAGCGAACCGGCCATCCCTATATGGGATCCGAACCCGTGGCCTTGGTGTTATCAGCACTGCACTCTACTGAGTGAGCCACAGGCCGGCCCAAAACGTTGTTGTTTTAAGCTACTAAAGTATTGGGGTTATTTGTTCTTGCAGAGTAAAAAAAAAATTTTTTTTTTTTTTTTTTTTTTTTTTTTTTTTTTTTTTTTTTTAAAGATGACCGGTAAGGGGATCTTAACCCTCGACTTGGTGTTGTCAGCACCATGCTCACCCAGTGAGCGAACCGGCCATCCCTATATGGGATCCGAACCCGTGGCCTTGGTGTTATCAGCACTGCACTCTACTGAGTGAGCCACAGGCCGGCCCAAAACGTTGTTGTTTTAAGCTACTAAAGTATTGGGGTTATTTGTTCTTGCAGAGTAACCTAGACTATCCTGGTTCTATGGAGACTGTTCCACATTAGTGTGTACAGCGCTGCTACCTCATTCTTTCTAAAAGATGCATAGACATCTATTGTTGGGATGTCCTATGATTTATTTAACTGGTTGCCTTCATTTAGTATGTTTCCAATCCTTTGCTGTTACAAACAATGCTGCAGTGAGTACCTTTGTAAATTATGTTGTTTTAGGGCTGGATCTTCTTTTTGATTCTTCTTCTTTGAATAAGATGAAATCTTCTTGAACCAGCTATTTGCGGGAGTTGTGTGTGTGTGTGTGTGTGTGTGTGTGTGTGTTGGGAAGGGGTTGTGGTAGTGGAGGAAGTCAGGTTATGTTCAGGCTGGCAAGAACTCTTCCTGTTTCACAGTAACATTTTTCATGAGATGGGGTAGCATATAGGTTAATGGAATCTTTACTTCCTTTTAGCCAATAAGAATGGGCAACTATATCTACCTTGCCTCATGGACAGACTGCTTCCTGCAAATATGGCATAATTATTGATTTATCATTTAGCTCTGCCTCCCTTGCTTTTCCTTGGTGTTATTCCTGATCCACAGGGTTTGTTCTAGATCAGGAACTATTAGTTTTCCCATGAGTATGTGTCACCTACTTTGCAGAGTCTGTGCTTTGCCACCTTTGCTGAGATTTGCCGTCACAGGCATTCTCTTGTAGCATCTTTCTGCACCCTGTTTGATACTCCTTGTATTTGGCAGCTCTGCCTCATATTTTGTATTTTGGGGCATACATATGTCTGCTGGCTTCATCAAAGATGTGGTTTGATTTATGTTTCCTATTTTTTTGTTTTTGGGTGATTTCCAAGAGAAGAAGGGGGGCAGTGACAGTTTTATGATGTCATTTTAAAACCAGAACATTCCTTTAACTTTAAAAAATATTATTTAACCATTGTCACTTGTTACATTTAAACCCATGCTGAGTCCAGGAAAGCTCATGTTTTTTGGGGAGTTATTTATCTATACAATATGAAATTTGCAATTTTTTTTTTAGTAGAAAATCATAGAAGATCAGCTTTTGTATGGCCCAAACTAATATACTAGGAGTCTGTTCATTGTGGAAAACACTTAGTGCTCTTTCTGCTAAACACAGAAGGCATGGTAACTCCTGACAGTAGCTGGTGACATAGCACTCTCTGTCTTGACTAGGTGCTATCCTATCAGGAGCCTAGTCAAACAGATACACAACATTCTGACTGGCATGCTAGCCCCTTATTTGAAACCCCAGCTAGTCTCTATTTGGCATGAAGCATAGGTTAAGGTAAAAATTCTTTTTTTTATGCTTAGCAACTATAGACACTATAGTTTATATTTTCTTTAATTTATTTGAAGACCAAGTATAGCATTTTATAGAGAAATGTGAATTGGTTGTTTCCAAATGGAGAATTCCCTAAATTGTAAAGTGAATCTCACTAGAAATAGTTACACAACAAACCCTAGAATCCTGCATTTGAGCCTGGGGGTGACAGGCAGACTTTCATGGTGTGACCCAAGATATAACAATATAGTAAATGACTTCTATGTGATGTCTTTTGTTGGATTGTTTTTGGCTAGCAGTCTATCTAGAAGTTGTCTCACTCCAGCCCACATTCGAGAAAATTCTATTAGCACTGTGGCTGCAGTAGCAGCAAGAAGAGTTGCTTGGGCCACTGCAGTAGACAATCTTAGAGTATAAGTGCTGAACTTAAACAAGAAAAGTAAATTTCTTTATGTTCCAGCAGAGATTGTATATTCTGTGCAGAAGCTAGAAAAGACAATAGCTTAATCAAACACAGTTAATTATTCTGTACTGGAACACATGGACTCATAACTTTTGTGGCCCTGACACTTAAGAAAAGAATAGAGGTCTACCTGGTGGGGGCAGTGGCCAAGGAGAGTTGGCATCAACTTTCTTTCTACACTTCATTTCAGAGTTTGCCTCACCTCTGCCCCAACCAGGTCCACAGAACCAGGGTGTGCTGTTCCACTGTCCCTGAGTTTGCTGCACTGAGGGTGTAGCAGTTGTGGCATGTGCTCCACATATATCTCTTTGGCATCGCTTTTCCTGATCAGGCAACTGCTTCCTACAGCACGTGTCTGCAGCTCTCTGTGAGTAGCCTTTCTCTGGCTCCAGGAGCATGCCCGGCACATGCCTAGGAGAGCTAACACTCCTAGGAGCAGCCCTCTCTCAGTGACAGATGGGAGCTGGTGGATAAATACCCCAGGTTCTTTGCCCCTTGGTGGTTACACCCCGAGGTGGGTTCTGGGAAGTTTCCCAGAGTTCCCCAATGGGACTGAGCCCCACTTGCCCCCAGTGGTTATCCACTAACTAACACACCTATTTTAGCTTCTTTTCCTGTTGAAAGGAGGCTGAACCAAAAACCCTAGAAAGTTTCCTGTGCTAAAATTTAGGACCCTGATAGGGAAGGGGTTGGATTCTGAGATGTGGGATGAGGATATCTGGGTGTTACCCCTGAGATCCCCCTGACTGCTCTGGGCTGGCATATATGGAAAACAGCAGCCTCCTGTTGACTGGTGCATTAGTTTCCCAGAGATGCTCTAACAAATGACCACAAGCTGTATAGCTTAAGACAACAGAAATTTATTCTTTCATGGTTCTGAAGGCCACAAGTCTGAAATTCAGGTGTCGTCAGGGTTGGTTCCTTCTTGGAGGGTCTGACGGAGAATCTGTTCCATGCCTCTCTCTTCCAGCCTCTGGTGGTTGCCAGTAATCCTTGGCATTCCATGGCTTATAGATGCATCACCTCTTTTGGGTTTTTTCTTTGATAGCTGGCTGGTACAGGGATCCAAACCTGTGACCTTGGTGTGATAAGACTGTGCTCTAACCAGCTGAGCTAACAGGGCAGTCCCTCATTACTCTATTCTATGCTTCTGTCTTTACATGGCCTTCTTCTCTCTGTGTCTGTGTGTCTTCTCTTCTCACAAGGACACCAATCATATTGGATTAAGGTCCACTCTAGTCCATTGTGACCTTGTCTTAACTTGATTACATCTACAAAGACACCATTTCCAAATAAGGTAACAGTCACAGATAGTGGTAATTAGGGCTTTAACATATCTTTGAGGGGGTACAATTCAACCTACAACATCTGGAGACCATGTAATTTGATGCTCCACAATATAATACCTGTCCTTCTCGAGATCTGCCTCTCTTCATTGCTTCTAGACCAGTAACTAGGATTATGTTTCAGTATGGCCCACCTAGGGGCAGACTTTCCCTGTTATGAGAAGAAAAGGATTATTCATCAAAAGAGCTACAGGGCAGGGCTCATATGTATCAGCAAGAACAGGAGGACCGATACTGGGAATTGATCTTGAGGGTTTGGACCAGGGAGGGCAGAATATAAGACTAACATGGTAGAGCATTTGATATGGGGCAGAATTTAATGTATTGGCAAGGGCACTCAGCGTCAGTCTTCAAATGCTGATGGGATGGCCCTTGAAGCTTGGAAACAACACTAGTATCCAGAAAAAGAGGTAGACATGCTAGAATCATCTTGGCAGGTATTGAAGGAAGGTGCTGAAGGCTCAGAAAGCTGGGTCCGTTAGAATGAGAACTGAGATGTGGACATAGACTCTGACAGCTGAAGAATAGTACAATATGGACAGAATTGGTCAGAGACATTTCTCTGTATTTCAGTGAAGTTCTCCTCAATTCATTATTGTGAAGGATTAGAATCAATACCTAAGACAAATTGTCATTAGAACTATATTTACTTAAAACTCTATTTATGGAAGCTGGAAGACTACATTCTGGCCCATCTGCCCTTGTTGGTGGGATCTGCATCATGGCACTGAGTTCCTCTAACTGTTTAGAAGTTTTGAAGTTAGGTGAGTTTTGCAGTTTTTTAGCTGCCTTATGACCTGAACTTTGAAAAGTTCTCACTTAGCTACCACCTTGGGATCAATCTCCACTCCTGCACCATGGATTCCCAGTGGAGATTCTTGAGTAGGAGCTGGTCAGTCCAGTGTCCAGCTCCTTGGGCTCACAGCTACAAAATCCACGTTCCTTGTACCCATCTCCTTACATTTTCAAATGCTGTTCAGCTTCCCCCTAAATCCTGAGTTGAAAGCAGCTGCTTAGCTTTCACCACATATGCAGATGCATTTATTAAAAACTTAATTATATTCTGATCTCTATTAAGTGTTGGATTTGTAACTCATTGCAGAGAATGCTATTCTGCAGGAATCAGTGAACTGGAAATTGTATTCTTTTCAGCTGTGACAATGGAATCTTCAGTTATAGCATGTGAGGTAGTTGTTGTGGAAGCAAAAATAAGCCCCTACTGTGAGAACAAAAAAGGGTGCCGCCTGAAAGCAACTGAGCCACCCGGCCTGGGAAATACAGCGACAGCTTAATTGAACAATTGGTTCAGCAACTGGTGGAGGATTTTTTTTAAACATTTTCTGAACAAGACCATCAATTACCATAAAAACAGAACATACCGTGTTTCTCAGTTAAAGCAATGCATAGCAATTAGGAGATGGGATCTATTGTGTGTGGAGCTCAAAGAAAAGATGAAACCTGCATTCTGACTGACTCTGTGGGAATTCAGATCACTTTCTTGCAAGGATTCTCCCTGTGGAAATTGATCGCTGTTTACCTTGCTGCATTTCTGTGCACTGCAGGAATTTGAGGTAATGTCTTTGGCTCTGACACCTTGTTTAAACATTTTCTGAACAAGACCATCAATTACCATAAAAACAGAACATACCGTGTTTCTCAGTTAAAGCAATGCATAGCAATTAGGAGATGGGATCTATTGTGTGTGGAGCTCAAAGAAAAGATGAAACCTGCATTCTGACTGACTCTGTGGGAATTCAGATCACTTTCTTGCAAGGATTCTCCCTGTGGAAATTGATCGCTGTTTACCTTGCTGCATTTCTGTGCACTGCAGGAATTTGAGGTAATGTCTTTGGCTCTGACACCTTGTTGCCAAGTTCTCTCTTGTTCTACTTGCCACACCTTTTTTTTTTTTTTTTTTGCAGTTGGCCTGTATGGGATCTCAGCCCTTGACCTTGGTGTTATAACACCCTGCTCTAACCAACTGAGCTAACTGGCAAACCCCACCACACCTGTTTTTGGCTAGCCC
The DNA here is from genome assembly GCF_000696425.1 of Galeopterus variegatus. NCBI lineage: Eukaryota > Metazoa > Chordata > Mammalia > Dermoptera > Cynocephalidae > Galeopterus > Galeopterus variegatus. The sequence goes on along the minus strand of NW_007726189.1, from coordinate 340,742 downwards.
CTGGAACATCCCACCTGGAGGCTGCTAACAAAAGCTACAGGCAAGATGTTGCTTGCAGAGCTGGTGTGTTGTGGATGGAAGTGGGTGAACAGATTTTGCAGCAGGCAATGTTCTGAGAGACTAACGACGACTGAAATCCCAAGTGTTTCTAAGTTGTCTGGGACAGGCAGCACTGTCACACCTATGGCTGGCAGCTCAGTTGTCATTTAGCACATAGTTTACCAATCAACTACAATTTATATTAGATATACATAATTATTTATATTAAGAAGAAGCAGGCTGATCACATAACTAATCTCAAAAAGTGCTCTGTTGAACTCACTATGGACAGAGCCACGTTGAACTGTTATGAGACACCAGATGTTTTACTGTTTGTTATCGGTGATGATACCAAAATGGAATCTTACCCACTGCTTATGTTTGTATGTACCATCACATTCAGACACAGATAATGACAGCCAGCATTAGTTGAAAGTTGATTATACACTTGGTACTATCTGAAAGAAATTGAGCCGGAACGTGGGATACCGATCAAGCTTTATTAAAGGAAAAGAATCTGCCGGGCTGCACATGAAATGGAGAGCAGCAGCTGGGGCTGCCCTCAAGGTGGAGAGCAGCCCCAGGCGTCGGGGTGGGAGAGCTCATATGGGCTGTAGGGAAGGCTGACGTAATCAGGGAGGGGTTTTGTGCTGATGTGGAAGCTATGCGACCAGGATGGAGAATTGCGCCCTTGCAGACAGAAAAGCGTTTCTGTTTCTCAGAAATTATGAGGTTTCTTACAAAGGGAGGGGCTGGCAACCATTTTGTGCTTGGCTTTTCCTAAAATGGCACCAGTTATGTTCAGAACCTATCATTCCCGTCTTTTAAGTATAGGGAGAAGGAAAAGGGGTGAAGATCTCATTATTCTGAAGCTACTTCCTGCTGGAGGTGGGTGAAGGTATGAAAAAAATAAAACAATTAGGTGGCGGGGTATTGGTTTCATGTTCTGAAGTCCTCCCCCATTGCTATAGCCTAGGCGAGTGGTTTGGGTGAAGCAGAAATGTTTTGTTGTGAGCAGGCACTGGACTCCAGCAGAATCCCCTTCGGAAAGAGCTATCCAGTAATTTTTACCCCCGTAAGAACATGATGTGGCAGTTGTCTAGTCATAGCATGTTGTGGGAACGTATGTCAGGGACGTAAATGTGTCCTGTAGGGTTCCCCCGAAGATTCTGGGTGGCAAACTCAGGAGGTTGGAAAGTGTCCTTCCACCCAGCAAGGCCTTGGTTATACATTGTGAACAGGGTGTGGCATATGTCTCTGTTAGGAAAAGAAGCAAGAGGAAGAGAAAAGGCAGGTGTTCAGGGGCTGAGAGGTTGAGAGGGTGCATGGTAGGAACAAGAAGTAGAGGGCAACCTCCTCGGGGGTGTAATCGCAGAGGGCGCCCTGCCAGGCTCATTCAGTTACCCACTCAAGGATGTCTTCAACACTGGAGGTGGCAGGTCATGACCAGTCTTGGAGCAGCTCCTGTGTGAAGGACGTGAAGTGGGCCTGCAAGTGAGAGGATAATCACCGGGGGAAAGATCATCCTTCTTCTGGGATTGGGGGAAGAGCGGAGGTCCTGGAGATCTTTAATTTTGTGGGTCCTAAAATGGACGAAGTGTAAGGAGGTGTTGGGTTTGGGGTTGAGCAGAGGGACCCCTCTGGCTTGGTGTTAACTGATTCTTTGGGTGAAGTCTCAGGTGCTAGTTTTACCAAGGATAAGTGATACCAAGGGGCCTTTCCCAGTACTTTTACTGCCATGGGTGTGGTGAGAAGTACTGTATAAGGCCCTTCCCAGCATGGTGAGAGGGGCTTTGGCATTCAGGTTTTAACATACACTTGCTGTCCTGGGCTTAATTTAAAGTCTGAGGGGGTGGTGGGGAAAGTATGAGGTAATAGAAGGTTGACCTGTTCCCGAAGATCCCTAATGAGCAAAAGAGTAGGGAGATACTGGCCTAAAGGTGATGAGCTGGAAGGGAGAGGTGTGAGAGTGAGGGATCTTCCATACATAAGTTCGAAGGGGCTGAGGCCAGTGGGTTTGCGGGGGCAGCCCGTAGGCGAGTGAGTGCTAAAGGGAGAAGTTGGGTCCAAGGGAGGTGAAGTTCCATGGACAGTTGGTGAGCTGTGTTTTTATGAGCTGATTGGCTTTTTCCACTTTGCCTGATGACTGAGGCCAATATGGTATACACAAGTCCCAGTTGATATGTAAGGCCTGTGCTGTGAGTTGTGTAATCTGGGAAATGAGTGCCGGGCTGTTATCAGACTGGAGGCTGGTGGGCGAGCAAAAACAAGGGATGGTTTCTGAGATGAGAGCATGTGTTACTGCTGTAGCATCCTCTGAAGTGCAGGGAAGAGCCTCAATTCAACCTGAAAAGGTATCTACTAAGATTAGAAGATAGCGTGTCCTTTTGTTGGGAGGCACGTGAGTAAAGTCAATTTGCCAGTCCTGGCCAGGAGTGTATCCTCTGGCCTGGTGGGTGGGAAAGGACTGAAATTGGAGGCCACCTCGATTGGAGCAACGAGTACACAAAGGACAATTTTGAGTGATTTGTTTAAGTAACTTGGCCATGTCGGGAGAGTAATATAAGGGCTGAAGAAGGCGTAGTCAGAGTTCATAGTCTATATGAACTGAATTATGAAAATCTAAAAGGATTTGCTCAGCTGTGTGGTAGGGAGGACATAGTGACCAGAGAGAGTATACCAGTTGTCTTTCCTCGGTGCTCCCAACTGTTGGAGGTGTTGTATTTCTTGGGGGTGTGTATTGGGGTAAGGGCATAGGGGCCACGAGAAGGACCTGAGTGGGAGAGGAAGAGTGGGGGCCTGGTGATTGAGCAGACTGTTTTGCAGTTAGATCCGCCAGTTTGTTTCCCTGGGCTATGGGGTCATTGGAGGTTTGGTGTCCTCTGCAGTGTATAACCCTAACCTCCTTTGGGAGTTGTGCAGCCTCAAGAAGTATCTTGATAAGATGTCCATTTTTATGGGTCTTCCCTGAGTGGTCATGTATCCTTTCTCCTTCCATATGGCTGTGCAGGAGTGTAGGATGTGGTAAGCATACTAAGAGTCAGTGTATATAATGACTCATTTGTTACTTGCCAGAGTGAGAGCACAGGTGAGGGCAATGAGTTCTGCCTGTTGGGAAGTGGTGTTAATGGGGAGGGGGGCAGTCTCAATAGTTTGTGTTGGATTTACTATGTCATAACCCACCCGGGGGGTGGGCATGGAGGTGGCTCTCCCATCCATGAATGATGTATGTTGGGGCTGCATAATGGGATGTGGGAGATGTGTAGAAAGGGATTGAGAAAGAGGTCTAAAGCCTCCCTACCATTATGTTCTAAGGGTCACAAGTGTTTTGGGATGAGAATGGCTGGATTTAAGGGAGGGCAAGGTTTAAAGGAGAAATGGGAATTTTCAATGAAGGTAAGGTGGAGAGATTGTAGGTGGGAAGGGGAGAGAATTGACATGGCCTTAGGACTGAGAAGGTCTTGAAGATGATAGGGGGAACAAATGACTGTTTGTTGTCCAAACATTAATTTAGAGCTTTTTTGTGTTAAAAGGGTGGCTGCCTCCAAGGCCTGTAAACAGGGAGCCCATCCCCAAGCTGTGGTGTCCAATCGTTTAGAAAGATATGCAACAGGGGAGAAGATATCTCCCACCTCTTGTCCCAGAACCCTGACTGCCAATCCCTGGGTTTTACAGATGTATAGGACAAATGGATGTGATAAGTTTGGGAGAGAAAGAGTTGGGGCTGTAAGTTGAGTGGCTTTCAACCACTGGAAGGAGGAATGAATAGGCTTTGTGGGGTCTAAGGGAATTGTGGGGTTCCCCTTGGCTACCTCATAAAGTGGTTTTGCTAGCATGCCAAAGTTAGGAATACATAGGTGAAGATACCCTGCAAGGCCCAAGAAAGAAAGGATTTCACCTGAGTTCAGAAATTAAACTCTTGTGGTCCACCATTATTTCTCTGGTGTTGGGGGTGAGGTGGACTCCCAAATAGGTGACTGAAGGAGAAGAAATTTGGGCCTTGCTGGGGGACACTCAATATCCCCTGGAGGCCAGGAAATTAAGGAGAGCAACAGTGTGGGGCTGTGAATCCTCATAGGAGGGGCTACAAAGGAGGAGGTCATCCACATATTGTATTGAAGTGCTAGAGAATGGGGGAAGTTCAGATAAGTCTTAAGCTAAGGCCTGGCTGAAGAAGTGGGGGCTATCCTGAAACCCCTGAGGTAGTACTGTCCAAGTGAGTTGTTGGGAACAACATGTATTGGGGTCAGTCCAAGTGAAGGTGAACAGGTTTTGACAGGAAGGGTGTAAGGGGATAGAAAAAAAGGCATCTTTGAGGTCAAGTACAGAGAAGAAATGGGTCGTTGTTGGGATTTTGGATAGAAGAGTATAGGAGTCAGAAATGATTGGGATTATGGGTAAAAAAGCCACATTAAGGGCCCTGAGGTCTTGAACTAAACAGTATGAACCATTAGGCTTTATAATCAGAAGGATGGGTATATTAAAAGTCAAGTGGTTAGGCTGTAAGAGATGAGAAGAAAGGAGTTTGTGTATGACGGGTTTTAAGCCTATTAGGTGTTTGTTAGCGATGGGGTACTGTGGGACATTAGGGAACAAAGAGGGGTTCCACAACTTAACAAGGATAGGGGAATGGTGCATAGCAATGGAGGGAGAAGAAATGTCCCATACTATGGGATTAACTTTGTCCAAGGGGAAGGGAAAGGTGGAAGCCTCAGGGGCCAGGTCTGGGGCGGCCTGTAACCAGGAGTATTATAGCTGGAGTTAAAGGGTCTAAAGTAGGGGTAGCTTTGAATTTGGAAAGGATGTCCCATCCCAATAAGGGGGCTGGGCATTAAGGCATTAAACATTTGTGTGTGAATTGGGTGTGATGTAGGGTGCAGGAAAGGGGTTGAGTGATCTCTGGGTGGTATTCTGATCCCGTGACATCTACTATTGTGATAGAGGATGGGGTTGTTGGTCCTGCATATTCAGGAAGGGTAGAGTAAGTGGCTCCTGTATTGATGACAAAAGAGATTGGCTTACCTGCTACAAGGAGAGTTACCCTGGGCTCGTGCGTGGTGATCTCCATGGGGGCTTTCGGCCCTGGGCATTGTCAGTCCTTCTCCTAGGCAAAGCGGAGAAGCTCTGGTAAGGATGGCTGTGAAGCCAAAGGCTGTAGGTTGGGGACTGGGCCACTCCCTCTCTGGCAAATGGAACAGTCAACCCCCCAGTGACCTGGCTGTTTGCAGTGAGGACAGGGTGCAGGAGGAGGCCTGGAGTTAGGATAGGCCCATACCCAGTGGCCCAGTTGACCACATTTGAAGCAGTTCCTGGGTGGCTTGCCCCTGGAGGCAGCCAGCTTTGGAGTATGTGAACCACGGATAGCATTAGCCAGGAGCTGGTATTTAGCCTGATCTCTTTTGTAACGATTCTTCTTTTCTCCTCCTCCTCTCTATTGTTAAAAACCCTGAAAGCAGCATTGAGGAGGTCTTGTTGGGTCATATTTGAACCATCCTCAAGTTTTTTTAGTTTTTCCCTGAATATCAGGGGCTGATTGGGTAATAAAATGAGAGTGTAAGAGGGCCATGCCTGGGGCCGAGCCCGTGGTGCACTCGGGAGAGTGCGGCACTGGGAGTGCAGCAGCGCTCCCGCCGCGGGTTCGGATCCTATATAGGGATGACCAGTGCACTCACAGCGCTCACTGGCTACGCACGGTGTGGCTGGTCTCAAAAAGGACAAAAAAAAAAAAAAAGAGGGCCATGCCTGCAGGGGAGTTTGGGTCTATATTGTGTATTTATGTAAAGCCTCAGAGAGGTGGGTTAGGAACTTGCTGGGATTTTCGGTGGATCTCTGTGTGTGATTTCTCTAAGCTTGTCATAATTGACCAACTTGTGAGTAGCCTTTTGGAGGCCATAAATTAAGTGTGTTATCCTGGAGATCCTGATCCCTGTGGGCTGGCCTGGTAGTCCCAATTTGGGTCAGTGCGAGGGACAGAAATGGCTCCCATGGGCCATCTGTTATTTTGAGTATGTACCTTGTCTGCCTGTTGGTGCATGCGCACCAACTCCACCACCCCCCACAATTTGTTTATTGAACCACCCCCAACTGGCCCTGAGGTGAGAGGGTCTGATTAAATTGTTCTATTTTCCCAACAATCCACCCCTTCAGGGTTCCTTGCCATACAATCTACTTGTTCAGAATCTTCTGCAATGTTCCCTTAGCAAGGATAAATGACCCTTACATTCACATATTACACATTCCATCCCAGTCCCAAAAGTCTTAGCTTGTTGTAGCACCAACTCAAAAGTCCAAAGTCTCCTCTGAGACCAAAGGCAAAAGTCCTTCCAGCCATGAACCTGTCAAGAGTCGAAAACAAGTTTATCTACTTCCAAGATTCAATAGGACAGGCATTGGGTACACATTCCCATTCTAGAAAGGAGGAATAGAAAGGAAAAACAGGCCCCAAACAAATCCAAAATCCAAACAGGGCAAATGTTAAGCACACTGGGGAAGCCTGGACCCCAGGCTGGTGCTGCACACTGCCAGCAGTGTCATGATTCTGGGCTCCTGGTGGCGGTCCTGCCATCCTGGCTCCACTAGACATTTCCTCAGTGGGGGTTCTCTGTGGGGGCTCTGACCCCACTTTTCTGTTCTACACTGCTCTGTAGATGACCTCTGCAGTGGCTCCACCCCTGCAGCAGGTCTCTGTCTGAGCCCCCCAGCTTTTTCATACATTTTCTGAAATCTAGGTGGAGGCTGCCATGCCTCCACTGCTCTCACATACTGCTGGTCTGCACACTTAAACACGACGTGAACGTCACCAAGGTTTTCAGCTTTTGCTCTTCAGAGGTGCTGAGGTAGGATTGGTCCAGCCAGAACAGCTGGGATGTAGTGAGCAGTTTGCCAAGAGCAGCTGCACCCCAGGTCTATCCTCCGGAAAAAACTCAGTTCTCCTAGGCCTCAGGGTCTGTGATGGGTGGGGCACCCTTCCAGACTTCTCAAATGCCTTTAGGGCATTTTCCCCATTGTCCTGGTTATTAGCATCTAGCTGGCCCATCCCCAGCTCCTGAATTACTTCAATCAGTTCAGCTTACACCAGCTAATCATTCAGTCTCAGGCATTTCAGCAGCATTTGTCCACAGTTCAAACAGCTGCATTTGTCCAGTCCATCAAGGAGTGGCTGCCCTGCCCCTGTGCATATCTGCGGTTCTCCTATAACCACTGCCACTGAGACAGGCACGTAGTAATGGAGACTAACTTTTCTACCTTTTCACCAGGTGAAAACATACTAGAAATTCTGCAGGGGCACCCATCCTCAGGTCATCTGCCCATCTGCATGTGGCACTCTTTTCTCAGGTTTATATGGCACCTGGCTGGCCACTGGGTTTAAGTGGCACCCTCTGAGCCTTTTGCCTTTAGACAAATGCAACATGCATTTACTACACCATCTTTAAAGCACATTACACCATCCACCATTAGGTCCCATAGTTGCAGCAGCCAGGGGCTCTCCCTGTTTTTGCTGCTTTACTGTCTCAATTTCTCATGCACAACAGGTCATGCCTGGAGACACACAGTTTCCCCAATTCACCACTGGGTTGGTCGTCCTCCCTGGTGTGAGAGGCAGGAGTGGCCAGTTGCTGCACATTGTCCTCCAGGACATTTATCCGTGCTTCCAACAACTCCGTTTTCTGCCACAAATCCCAATCAGTTTGTAGCATAGTTAGCAGCAGCCAGACTCTGGTCAGCAGAAAAGTGGCCATTGGGCACAGCATATTCAAAAGTAGCCACATTTCCTCCTTCTTCCAGGGGCTTTCAGCTCCTGTGCTTGCTCAGAATCCTATTGCAGACTATGTCAATTTTTGAGCTAGGGCTAATGTTGGAATCCTGCTCACAGAGCCAATTGTCGAGCTACTTTTACCTGCTGGTAATCCTGCTGAATGGGCCAATTGTGGTGCTAGGGCTGGGTCTGGAGCTCACAGACCCCTCAAGCCCATTCACAGACTAGATCGCAAACCCTTCACATGCCAGGCTGGGTCATCAGACCCCTCACACGCCAGGCTGGGGCACCAGACCCCTCACATGCAGGTCTATGAGCTAGGTAACCAGAAAACAGGTCCTTGGAAGCCATAGCTTGGAAAGCATGGCTGCTCAGTGTGGCCACCTGAGGCTGTCACCAGCAAAGCTGTGGAGCTGCATATGCACACCAACTCCACCTACCCACACACACAATTTGTTCACTGAACAACCCCCAACCAGCCCTGAGGCAAGATTAAATTTTTCTATTTTCCCAACAACTGTGTATTTGGTTCACTATCTTATTTTAAAATCTACTGGTACCTCCACAGTTTCCAACAATTGGAAAGAAGAAAAGGTGGTATCCTTTTCTTCTAGCAAAGCAATAGTTTTGGACCATTGCACCTTCTTCTTTTCTGTTGCCATAACTTTTTATGTGATGCTCAGAGCATCACTGCTGGAGCTCCTTGGGGTCTCTACTCCTCCCCGGCTTACTAGCCCAGTGTTGGCCATCAAAAGGCCTCTGTGCCCTGTCAGCCCTTGAATGTGCATTTCTGTCTTGTGTATTATTGTTATAGTGCTGTTATACTGCAACCATGCTACTATCTGTTTGCATGTGTTACCATATATAGGAAACTAGATCTGGCATCAGTGAAGATCCCCATGGATTCCCACTCCCGATCTCCTTATGTTTCCACAGAGAAGAACTTCAACTAGACTAACACTGCTGGTCACTTGCCCCATTCCTCACCCCTCTGCCCTGTCACCTGACTGGTGAGTTTGGAGAAATGAACTCGGCATGCTCCACTTGGCCCCTCTGGGTTCTCTTTCAGAGCCAGCCTAGCTACAGAAAGGTATCTTCAGGGCTTTCCTAGGAGCATGGTGAGGGGTCTGTCTGAGCAGAGGAAGCCAGCTATTGCCCTGCTATTGCAGCAGCTAGTGACAATGCCTGTCCAAGTAAAGGTGACTCTTGGCATCTGCCTTGCTCTTGCTTTCATCCTGCACTCAGTTTTGAACTTGAGCAGGAAAAAGACTGAAGAGCACTAAATTGTAATCCCTTAAAGCCCTAATACCAGGAATTGTATTAGCCCCCTCACCGAATCTGGCTATTTTCTCCATCTGAGCCAGTGGGGTATACCGTCCCTCAACTGAAAGTTGTCATTTGTGTCACATGGCTGTCTTCTCTCACATTGCATCCTTAATGATTTCTGCCTCTTCCCATTAAGTGAAAGGAACTGAACTATAGGGTTCTCATTTGACTGTCCAATTTTGGAATCAGTAAATCTATACATAGACAAAGCTGACCCTACTGACTCTCACTGAGCACACAGTTGAGTTGTTTTTCCAGTATTGGGAATGAAGTTGTACTGAACCACCTGTACCCATTCACTTTGGCTCCTAGTGGTGAGCAGACATTCAGCCCTAGCAGAGCAATCTAAGCTGTGAGAAGGAATGACCTGCACACATGGGTGGCTGTAGCCACAACCTTGGTATCTTGAGCTCAGTACTATAACAGGTGAGCAAATCATTTCAGGCAAAACAGTGAGCAAAAGGGACTGGTATTAGCTAGGAGGTGGCAATGGGGAAGCACATGAGCTCAGACCAGCTACTTGGGTTCAAATCTTAGCTCTTCACTTACTGACTGCTCAGATTCTGGCATATTATTTTACTACTGATTCAGTTTCTCATTTGTGAAATGAGGATAATAATAGTATCTATTTCACAGGCTTGGTATAAAGTATAGAATTAATTAATATTTGTAAAATATTAGATAGTGATAGGTTCTGAACATAACCGGTGCCATTTTAGGAAAAACCAAGCACAAAATGGTTGCCAGCCCCTCCCTTTGTAAGAAACCTAATGATTTCTGAGAAACAGAAACCCTTTTGCTTCTACAAGAATTCTCCACCCTGGTTGCATAGCTTCCACATCAGCACAACCCCCCCCCCCCGATTACGTCAGCCTTCCCTACAGCCCATATAAGCTCTCCCACCCTGATGCCTGGGGCTGCTCTCCACCTTGAGGGCAGCTCAGCAGACTTTTTTCCTTTAATAAAGCTTGATCAGTACCCAGTGTTCCGGCTCACTTTCTTTCATTTTGGTGCTGAAACCTGGGAAGGGTCCTGGCCGGGACCTTTGGACAATCCCCTCTCTTGGGTTGATTGGCCCTCCAGCCGCCCTTCCCAGGCCTGCCAAACTGGGTACCTATGGGACTCTCTCCTCTTGCTGCTTCAAGACCAACACATCCAACATCGGCCCCAATTCAAGGTGCATCAGTGGGTCTGTCCTACTTGTACAGGTTCCCCTGACTACTTTCTATGACTACTGTCTACTTCCTGAAGACCTGGTGGCTGGCCAAGGGAACCCCTCTTGTGTCCCCCAGCTATTGGAGGATGCTCCTCTAGCCAGTTGGTGGCTCCTCTCTAGAAAAGAAGGTGCACACCAATGAGGATGCTCCTTGGTGTTACCCTACCTCTACTGGGACTGATCACCTCCTTTCTCACCCTCTAAATAAGATCCTCACAATCTAAACCTCCATGTTCTACACCTCTGGGCTGTCTCCTTGCCGATTCCTCAAAATCCAAGCCTCTGCACTCTATGCCTCTGGGCTGTACAATCTCTTGGCCTCCAAGGAGACATTAAAACCCAAATGCCTCATTTTCTACTGCAATCAGGTTTGGCCCAAATACAAATTAGACAATGGATCCCAATGGTCAGAAAATGGCACTTTTGATTTGGATAATTTCAGAGAGCTAGACAACTTTTGTCACCAAAGTGGCAAGCTGGAGAGATTCCTTATGTTCAAGCCTTCTTCTATTTCCGATCATGTCTTTCTCTCTGTCAAAACTGTCTTATGTCTCAAACTCTCCTAGCTCATGCCTGACCTCCCCTTCCAGACTTGGATCAATGTTTTGATCCATCAGACAACCTGGCTCCCTGACCACCTCATTATACTCAAGATCCCCCACCAGCCTTTTCCCTCTCTCCATCCTCAGCCACCCAACCCCTCTCCTTCTTCCCCTTCATCAAGTGACAACCCCACCTCAGCTCCAGCTCCTTTATACCCCTTATGTGAAGTGGCAGGGGTGGAGGGAATTGCCCAGGTCCACATCTCCTTTTCTCTTTCAGATCTCTCCCAAATCGAAAAATGACTGGGATCTTTCCAGTCCAACCTGGACACATATCTTAAGGAATTCAGATATCTCACCCAGTCTTATGATCTCACCGGGCATGGTATTTTTATGATCCTCACTACTTGTCCCCTGAAGTCAGGGAGCAGGTCTTTACAAAACAGAACAGATTCATGTGTTATTTTGGTTGTTTACACAGAGGAGGACTTGGAATGCCTGCGGTGAGCACTACTCTGTTAAGAGAGTCCCATCATAGACTTAACCTCTGCATTAGTCCATTTTTGTTGCTTATAACAAAATACCTGGAACTGGGTAATTTATAAAGACAATGAAATTTATTGCTCACAATTTCTGAGGCTGGTAAGTCCAAAGTCCATCTTGTGGTGGTGACAGTGACCCAGGGGTCTCACATCATGAGGTGGTAGAAGCAGAGAGAACAGAGAGAGAGAGAGACAGACTCTCCTTTTCCTTTAAAGCCCTGGGAACTACACCCCTGACCACCATTTTTGATCCATTCACTACTGCACGGTCCTACAATCCAATCACCTCTTCAAGGCTCCACCTTTCAATTACCATAATAGGATTTCCCACCCTTCTAATAGTCTCAGTGGGAGTTTCTAATACATAAAACTTGGGGGACACAATTCAAGCTTCAGGGATTTTGGGGGGAACATAATTCAATCTAGTACAATCTCTCTGTGCTTCAGGTTCCTGTTTGTGAAATAAGTGCTATTAGTATTATTATTATTTTCAAAAAGATAAAAGTGAGTCTCTACAAATATATGATGTTTTTTGGAAGAAAGAAAATACTTTTCCATGAGGCTTCCATACGGTCATGTGTGAAAAGACTATAAATTCTAAAAACGAATTTAAAAGCATTTGGCTTTATACTTTTCTTTGGGGTGATTGTTTCTTTTTGAGTGCCAGAGCTTGCTTATTTCTGTAAATGTGACTTCTAACTTAGGCCCTCCTTTCAGGCCTCATATAAGAATACTAATAATTGTCTTCCTCCTCTACATCTTTTTAAAATAATGTCCTCACTCCCCAAAAATGTAGATGACAAACTTGTGGTTAACAAATCCTCAGCGAGCTACACTGGTTCCATTGCAGACCTATTCCCTACACTGCCAAAGACATTTTCTGTTTTAGTTGTTCTGTTTTGTGTTGCTATAACAGAAATACCTGAGAGTGGATAATTTATAAGGAAAAGAGGTTTATTTGGCTTACAATGGACAGCTGCATCTGGCATGGACCACAGGTTGCTTCTACTCATGGCGGAAAGTGGCAGGCAGCTGGCAGGCACAAGCAGATCACATGGTGAGAGGAAGCGAGAGAGAGAGAGATAAGGTGCAAGGGTCTTTTAAACAACACGCTCTCATGGGAACTAATAGAGCAAGAACTCACTCATTTATTGCCCTTCCCCCAGGGAGAGCATTAATCCATTCATGAGGGATCCACCCCCAGGACTCCATTGGTTTCCAACACTGCCACATTGGGGATCAAAATTCCACATGAGTTTTGGAGGGGACAACACATCCAAACTCCATCACATTTCCTACAAGGAGATTATCTATAATTCCATTTATTGCTTCTCGTTTGGATTTATGGGCATAAAAGCACATGTCACACGAGTGCTTTCTTCTACACACTGTTTTCCTTTTAGAGAAGTTGGCAGAATATTATGTATTGCAAGAAGAGACCTCCCATGTTGCAGTCTCCTTGGTCCAGTATGAAAGCTGCCAGAATAGGAAACGGAGTGGGAAGACCACAACCCAGCAGCGGGGCAGGTGTGGCCTGGGCATGTGAGGGGCCCGCCATAGACATCCAGCCTGGGCCTGAGACCTTGGTACATGGAGCTCTCCAGCCAGGAGTCTGGGGTTACAGGATAGCCCTTAGGTTTGTGCAATTGATATGTTTTTGTTTGATAATAATAATGAGTATTTGTTGAGTTTGCAAAATACGTTTTCTTATTTTATTGGATCCTCTCAATGACCCTAGGAATATTTGTCATCTTTTTACTAAGTAGGAGAAGAGAATTTAGGTTCAAAGAAATTAAACACTTCAAAACGATGTAAGCCAGTGAGAGGGGAAACAGGACCGGAATTCAGATTTTCTGGTTCCAAATTCTGCCTTTTTCCTATAAAAACTGTGCCTCTCTTGCCATGATAATCTTAAGTAAACTGAAATTTCAGGCCATGTTCGATGTCTAAGAATGGATAATGAATATTTTGGGGGCACGTACTATGTGCCTGCCATTGTGCATTGTGGTTTTCCTTCTTTCTATCCTTGAGTCCCCACACAAACCCTGTGAGTTGTGCACTTTTCTTATCCCCATTTTACAGATGAGTAGGTAACTTGACCAAAGTCACATGGCTTGTAAGTGGCAGAGCTGATATTTGGGCCCCAGCCTTGGACTCTGAAGCTCAAGCTCTTAACTACGACCTTATGTTGCCTCCCTGAGATCTGGTTTAATCTTGATGAAGTTGAGAGTTGCCTTTGAAGCCAGTAAGTGAGAAATTGAAGGGAGTAATCCCATAGGTGCTTGGAAAACACAGTAATGGATCCTTAAAGAACCTGTGGCAGGCAGGCCTCTGCAAAACGCATGTAACCTGATCTGCTGCTGTAGGAAAGTATGTGATGTGCTGTCCTGGGGTGAAGCCCAAGGGCTTGGAAAGACTTGAGCTTTTACTGTTGGTCCCTTTAAAGGCATTTAGGAGACGGAAAGGTTGCTTAGGAAACTGTAAACTCATGAGCTGATTTGAAAATGTCCAGGGACAAGCTGCCATGTCTGAAAGTAATTTAACACCTCTGATTAGCTCATTCTTCATGTTGTGGTAGTGCTGGGGAAAATGACGCTAAGCTGTTTTCTTTCCTTCTTTTTTTAGGATTTAAAATTTTAAAGTATTGTCTTGGATTATTCCTTGAGTATGTGTGATTTTTAAAAAGTGAAATTGCTTTTTTTTGCTCCAAATCTAGTATCATTATTATAAGTAACAAAACACTCCAGCAGTAAGGTTTTTTTTTTTTTTTTGCTGTTTCTTAGCAATGACACTTGCTTTGGGAAAATTTCTAGGGAGCCTCAATTCCAGTGCACCTGGGAAAAAATATATGATTCCCTGTTTTGTTCACCAACTTGAAAACATTAAGAGAGGGCAAATTCTACATGAGTTGGTTCTGTCTGGCCTCTGTGCTTATGAATTCCTGACATTAGAGTGCTGTGATGTGCTTGTTTGATCAAAATTGGTGTTGCAGTTATGTTTTGAAGGGTAAAAGAAAGTAGGAGAAGCTTTTATGTTAGAAAATTATAAAATACAAATTACTGTGTAAAGGGTAACTATATGATTATTGTGCAAGTGAGGATGCTTTTGAGAGTAAAAGAAGGCTCTGTGCCTAGTTATACCAGGACAACAGCCTGGTGTGACTGTCTCAGAGAAATAGGACACATGGTCACTCTGCTTTCCTGAGTCATACTTTGCAAAGAAAAGGTTTCTCTAAAACTGATGCAGGTGTTGTCAATTATTCACTCCTTCTTCCCCCTTTTTTTGAGTGAGCCTTACAGGGATCATCTACATACGGAAGTACCATTCACTGTTTTATACTCTGACATCTCTCCAGGCTGCCCCAGCTTGGGGAGTTTACTTCCCCAACACAAAATGCAGAGGAATACCCATCACCCTGACCATGATGCTTAATGAGCTAGACCCCATGGGTGGCACGCCGCCCCCATGCAGCTAAGTCAGAAGTCCTGGGCTCAACCACTGGAGATCCTTTCCACTGTGCACACTTAGAGAGTTTACTTTTACTTTTCTCCTCTGAATCTCAGTTTTCTATTGTACAGAGTGTAATAATGATAACACCTATTAAATCTATCTTTTAGGTTCATTGTGCGGTTGAATAAACAAATACATGATTAGCAGCACAACACTATAAATGTTGGCTATTAATTAGCTATTGCTTTTACTGTCAACTAGCGGAGGAACACTGGGTGAGTTATTTCACCTAAGCCTCCCTTTTCCATATCCATAGGAAGAGGAGATTTATATCTGCTTCTCCAACGGATTGATTAAATACCTAGAGCACTGGGTCTAAACAAACATGAATTAGCTTCTCCTTAAGTTGGGCTGTTCCCAGAACTTCATAACTGGGTTACACTGGATTGATTTTCTCAACACAGTTGTCGGGGTGGGGGGTGAACTCTCGTTGTCGTGAATGTCCCCACTTCAGACCAAGGAACTCTGGTGAGCTTCGCAGACCACTTGAGCAGCTCCACAGCAGAAGCGAGGATTCTGACTGGTACAGAAACCGGGAGACTTCAGGGGACAGGCTCAGGAGTGACAGACGGCAAGTCTGCCAAGAAACAGCACAGGGAGCTCCTTCCCACAGTGCTAAAAATACTGTCGGGAAACTAATTTCTCTGGTCCTATTTTAGAAATCAGAGACAGATCCACCATATTCATGTTTGGATCCTGGTCAGCCTTCTGGTTTGAGTTTTAAATTTCAAGAGAGGTTGGGGGCAGGGAGTCTGTAGAGTCTGAGAATGAAAATTTGAAAATACTGTCAAGGAAGATATGTGCTGGGTATTGATTATGTAATTACTAGCTAGCAGTTTTTAAAAAGGCTTTATTAGAGATCATCAAGATGTCAGTGACAAAATCCTTTCAACTGTTTACTTGCCCATGTATCAATGATTTTATGTATCTATATGTTTTTTTTCTTAAGGTAGATTTGTAAAAGGACATTTTCCTTTCTCTTCCTTTTCTTCTGAATTTCCCCCCTTCTTCTTTCTCTTCTGAAACCTTCCTTCTATCCCTTTCTGTCTCTCCCTCCTTCCTTTCTCTCAGTGGCTGTTTCACGCTGAGACAGAGACCCTCTCTAACAGTTTCTATAGCTCTGATGGATTTTGTCTTTGCTTTAGCCTTTCACTGGGTACTTTTGCTTCACTTTTGTTCACTCTCTTTCACATACATTTACCGAGTAGCTAGCAGAACACCGTATCCGGTCCTAGGAGAGGAGTGGGGAAATACAAAGATGAGTGAGTGGCATGTGGTTCCTGCTCTCAAAAGATCCTACAATGCAGTGGGAGAGACTTAGGTTCAAAAACCACTGCACTGGGGTAGGAGAATATCACATGTGGAAATAGTCCAATTGACCAGAAATCAACTTGTCAAAATCATTTCACCAAATCACCAATATGCTGAAAGGCCCATTCACTGAAAATTGATTTGCCATTGGCCCTGAGGTGCTGAGTGTTGCTTAGAAGTAATTTGTCTGAGGGTTCTACAAGGACAATCTCAGTATTAAGAGAGGGACCACTTTTAAGTTCCAGCCCAGGGATTTATCTATGGTTGAGAGTCCTCTTGAATCTGGCCATGGGAGAACATTCTGTATACAAAGTTGCAGTAATCAGCATGGTTTGCTTAAATAACAGAGACTAGCTTTTTTTTTTTTTATTTAAAATCTTATTCCTGATATATCAGTCATGGTTCCACCAGGAAACAGATGGCACCCGAATACTTGGAAATGTGAAGGTAGTCTAGTAAAGGAGGCTTTTTCCTGCATGGGCAGGATTAGGGAAACCAACAAGGAATACTGCAGTGCCCTGGGGGTAGCAAGAGCAGGGAGCCATTGCCACCGGAACCTGGGAAGGGAAGCTCTGCCGAACTGGGAGGAGGGGTCTGAATAGTCACCTTCCACTTCTCATCTCTTGCAGGTGTCTCTCATTGGCCAAGCTCAACTGTAAACTGAGGAAAAGGATTCCCTGGTGCAAATAAGTGGGAGAATGAATTGAGAGGGCATTTGCCATATCAAGTCATGATTCAGTAACATGACACCAAGTTATCATTTTGTTCAGTCAAGGAAGAATATGGTTGTCATTTCAGACTTAAAGCTCAGTATCACTCCAGAAGTTCCTCTGTGGGACCAAATTTATCAATTAAGAGTTGGAATTTGTAACAGGGTGCCCAATAAAAGTCTTTTTAGCATGAGAAATTTTCAGTAATTCACTATGGAGGTGGATACAGCTAACACTTTTGGAGATCTTTGTTCAGAAAAATCATTTGAGTGAAACTCCTTAATATGCTTAATATAAGATCTTTAGGGGCCGTCCCGGTGGCACACTGGATAAGTGCGCCGCTTGGGAAGCGCGGCGGCGCTCCCGCCCGAGGGTTCGGATCCCACATACAGACCGGTTCCCGCTCACTGGCTGAGCGAGGTGCGGGAGCAACACCGAGGGTTGCAATCCCGTTGCCGGTCCCCGGTCCGGTGCGGGGGCAACACTGAGGGTTGCGATCCGTTGCCGGACACGGAAAAAGACAAAAGACAAAAAAAAAAAAAAAAAAAAAAAAAAAATTTTA
>NW_007726189.1:274724-323169 GCF_000696425.1 Galeopterus variegatus | reverse complement strand
GAAAAAAAAAAAAAAAAAAAAAAAAAAAAAAAAAAAAAAAGATCTTTAAAAGGGTATAACAGAAGATTTTGTTTGGCTTGCCAAGGCAACTATATCTATAGAGCTTTTCGAGTATGGTGTTTCAGTCTGTATCAGGTGTCCTGGACTCATCACAGAGCCCAAAGGGTTTTGCAAGAAGTCATAACACATAACTGAGGCTAGATGAGCCTACTGGCTAGATTCTGGTTCTGGAGAATGGTGAGTTAGTATATGAGTTTGAAGCCAGAGAGCTGGCCCCCAAGGTTATAGGGATCTGGTGCAGCCGTAAACCACTGTGGTCACTAGACTGTGCAGGACTGGTGTTTAACAGTGGCGCCATGTGACAGGGATAAAGTTTGGCACTAGTGACAACAGCATTTCTGACTTTCCATCTAGACTCAGTTTCTTTTGATGAAGTAAATTGCCGAGATTCTTGTATACTCAGAGAAAAGGCAGTTCTCAACAGGGAGATCTTAGAGTTCCACTAATAGAGATAGATGGGGCTTTGAGGGATTAATTAGAGTAATAAATGAGATGTGATTTCATTTGTGCCTTAAACTGGTAAAGTAGGTTATACTTGCTACAGAGAATGTTTCAATGAATGAAAGCTTTGTTTCAGGGGGAGGGGTGGGTCTTCTGATGGGGTTCAGGACATGCTCCCCCAAAGTATTTTAAGCTGAAGGAATTTGGGAAGACCACAGGAGCAGGAAAGTCTCTCTGACCTTCCCCTGCCCTTCTCTCCTGAAGCAGGTCATAAAACTTAGGAAGGATTTTCTGACCTTCCCCTGAAGCAGGTTGTAAGACCCTCATGTGAGAGGTGTCCTCCCTATGCCCAGAGGAAAGGAGCATCCTTCACTCTGGATACAAAGGGTCACAGAGAAGCATCTGAACAAACTGGCCTTGCCAAGCTTCCCCCAGCTTATTAATATTAGACCGTCCACTTTTTGTCCTATCATATTTCCCCATGACTATGCACCCTTCATCACACCTGCTATAAAAAAAACATAAAAAACCACTTAGCGGGCCGGCCTGGTGGCGCACTGCTACAGTGCGCCGCTTGGTAGTGCGGTGGCGCTCCCGCCGAGGGTTCGGATCCCACATACAGACCGGTTCCCGCTCACTGGCTGAGCGAGGTGCGGGCGCAACACCGAGGGTTGCGATCCCGTTGCCGGTCCCGGTCCGGTACGGGCGTGACACTGAGGGTTGCGATCCATTGCCGGACACGAAAAAAAGACAAAAAGGAAAAAAAAAAACCCACTTAGCTTCCTACAGGTCTCCATTTGCTTTTTTCTTCTTTTTCCTCTTTTTGGCGGCTGGCCAGTGAGGTCTTCATTTTCTTATGGAGGCTCCTGTGTCAAATAAATCTTACATTAAATCAATTTGTATGCTTTTCTCTTGTTAATGTCTTTTGTTATAGGGGCCTCAGCCATGAGCCTAGAATGGGTGAGGAAAAATATTTTTCCTCCCTTACTTTACCTTTTAATTCTTCTTGTGAATCCTGTGTACGTTGGCGTTGGGTGGGGGAGCCACTGTTCTGGTCGCAGGACCTCTCCCTCCCTGCTGTCCTCTGGGCTCCAGCTACTCCCATAGGCTGGGGTGGAGGATGGAGTGACGGCCAGCGGAAGCCTGTCTGAGGAGGGAGGCTGCCTCTGGTCTCGCTCCGGCTCAGTCAGCTTCCGTGCACTGCTGGTGGCTTCAGTCATTGGTGTGGCTGCTGAAGGGTTCGGTTTCATCCCAGTGCCCTCCCATGGTGAGGACCCAGTGCCTCTCTTTGGTTGTTGACAGTGGTCCACATACCCAAACATTTCTCTGGGTGGATTCTCACCTACATCCATGTCCTTCTGGGCACCTCCTTGGCTTGTGCTCCTTCTCTGCCCTTTGTGCTCCTTCCTGTGGAGCCACAGGAACTGCTGAAGTTCACATCCACACCTTTGGAGGCCACAAGGATCTGGGATGGGGTGGAGGGTCCCCCCATTCCTTCCTATTCTTTCTAGGCTTCCAAACTTCACCATCGTTTCAGCTCATCCTATTGCTGCAGGTAACTCCTCCAAATCTCCTGTATTAGTCCGTTTCTGTTGCTTATAACAAAATACCTGAAACTAGATAATTTATAAAGAAACAATATTCATTGCTCACAGTTTCGGAGGTTGGGAAGTCCAAAGTCCAGGGAACACATCTGGTGAGGTGACTCTACAGCAATGCAGAGTGTCACATGGCGAATATGGCAGGAACAGAGAGAGAGCTAACTCTTCACTCATTCTCCTCTTAAAGCCCCCAGAACCATGCCCATGACCACCATTAGACCATAGACTTAATCCATTTCCTGAGGCGTGGTTCTCACAATCTAATCACCTCTCAAGGTTATCTAATCAACCTTTCTATTATCATAGTAGAATTTCCCACTCTCAACAGCTACAGTGGAGAGTAAGCTTCAGTGAGTTTGGGGTGACGTTCAAGCCCTTGTACCTCCCATCTTCCGAAATCTCCAGGTGAGAAGCAGGCTTTCTGCACTAACTGTGGGTATGCTTCCAAACACTAGGAGCCTCCCCCAAATATGAAGCTCTCCCCCAAATTTATCATGCTCTGCTTTGCTCTGATGGAAACATTAGGTGATTCTGACTTTTCACCTCCCCTGATGCCTACCCCGAGAATGAAAACTCATTTCCTCTCTGGCAGGCATCACATCTTTGGAGGTAATTTCCCTAAATCCCCTTCCTTTGCCAAAGGATGGAGAGAGCTGGGAGGTAGGGAGGCGGATTTCCTCAAGATTCAGAAATGTCAGGGTGAGTTTGAAGGTGTCAACCAGACTGAAGAACTAAAGAACTTCATTAGAAAGAAATTATCTAAGGAAGGAGAGATTCAAGCAGCCCCAGGCCTCTGGTCAAATAGTACTGCCCTCGGCACTGAAGAGAAGGGAAGATTTTGAATATAGCAGGGTTTCTGTCTCTCAGGGTCCCCTCACCCTTCCCTCAAAGGACTTGTGTCTCAATCTCTGGATGGGGGTGAGGAGAGCTATTTGAATAATACAAAAAGCTGTTTTTGTATAAACTCTCTTTGAAACATTGGGAGTACAAGGGAGCATTGTTTCGAGAGCCATGCAACAGAATAACTCAAAGGGGGAGAGGGGTGTCCTCTGCACCTGGGCACAGAGTGTCAGGGGCTTTGGCACTTTGGTGGCTCCTGCACAGCAGTGGTGCCTCCAGTTGTGGTGATATCTGCCAGCACAACACATTTCTTCTGCAGTGGCAAGAGAAGGGAGAGGTAGGAAGAGGAGGAGGAGACCTCATCTGTGGCAAGTAGGGAGATTGAAAGCTTTGGAAGCCATGAGAAGTGGTGCCCTTGGCACAGGTGCCACTACACTCAGGTCGGGGTGGAAGCAGCACCCAGTGTCAGCTATACTGGTGTTCTTGCACAGCACAATGGCTTAGGTACATTCCAGCACCTTTGATGTTGGACAATGGGCACCTTCAGCAGGAGCAGAAGTGTCAGAGTGAGCAGGACTGAAGCCGTGTTGGGACCTAAAACCGCATGGGTTGTAGGCAAGTTTTAAAAGGACACAGTTTTTTTCCTTGACATGCATTTCTCTGAGTTTGCTCTTTTCCCATGGTTATTTGATATTTTGAACCTTGGTTACGGGGCAAGATGACATTATTTACATAAACGTAATGTTGTTTTCCAGCCAGCCTGAAGCTGCAGACTTGTGACAAGGCAGGTATTATCCACCAGGACCCTGAGATAAGGGCAGGAGCAGAAACCAGATGGAGCCTTGGGGAGAATTTGTACCAGGCCCCTTGTGTGTCCCCCTCCCTCCTGCTTTTCATTTCCCATGTTCCATACCCTCAGTCTCCTCTTAAAAAATCCCCTCAGTGAATCTTGAATCTTTTTTTTTTTTTTGTCTTTTTCCGTGTCTGGCAACGGATCGCAACCCTCAGTGTTGCCCCCATACCGGACCGGGACCGGCAACGGGATCGCAACCCTCGGTGCTGCGTTCGCTCCTCGCTCAGCCAGTGAGCTGGAACCGGTCTGTATGTGGGATCCGAACCCTCGGCGGGAGCGCCGCCGCGCTTCCCAAGCAGCGCACTATCCAGTGCGCCACCGGGCCGGCCCTGAATCTTGAATCTTTGAGATGGCTTCGGTCTGGCCATTCTGGTTCAGGTTTACCAGAGAGATGGGTTAGCCTGACATCTCTCCTCAGGTCACTGGTGTTCCTGGATAAAAGCTGATTTCTGTTCTCACCAACGTTAGACTTTTGAGTTCACTTTTGAGAGGGGACAGGCAGCTGGATTTGTGTGCCTGGTAACAGAAGCACCTGCAGAGGGGCCATCTTGTAGTGGAATGAGACGCTCACACTCACATCTCAAGGACAGCAACACCAGTGCTGCTTGAGCAGGGAAGGGGAAAATGGCTGTGAGTTGTTCTTGAGAACTCTGAGACCCAGAAACATTAGTGGGGAGGAGGAACTTGACAGGGAACCAGAGTTTCCACAGAATGGTGGAGTTAAGGGGTCACATTTACAGGTAATGGTGATGGACAGCAGTGTTGCCCTTGGCACATGAAAAGAATGGGTATTTATGTATACAGCCATATGTCTATGCTTATAATTTACAAGGACGGAGAGGATGAGATAGTCGAAGAGAATTTCTGAAAGAAGTCCTAGAGATGTATCACAGATAAATAGCCCAATAGAAAATAGAGTATTGGAGTAACAGCTCTTGTAGAAATTCAACATCTAAAACATTTTCTGTGGTTGTAACAACTACTTCTAGATGAGACCATTGGCAACTTTTCCAGGAGACATACTTTCTTACAGCAGGAAATCAACAAACAAACTTCTTTTTCACCTGGCTCTGTGCATTTGGCTCAGTAAACTTTAACAACTAAAACAAAGCAACAAAACCAGAATCCATAACTTTGTAATGATGTCCTCTTTATTGCTGTGAGGACAGCTGTAAGAACTCCAAGTTCTTAGCTTCAAGTTTATTTTGGCCCACAATAATCCAAGTCGATAGTAAAAACAGGATTGATCCACATTAAAAAAAAGAGGAACAGGAGAATCTTCTAAGCACTATTTCACAGTATTTGAGGAATTGGGGAGGAATAATATGGAGTCAGTGAGGCGTAAGGAGGAACCCACCTGGTGAGGGCAGCAAAGAAACCGCAGATTCAGAGTAGCTCGGAGTTCGGCAAGGACCAGTGATGACATGTGGAGATATGATAAAACCTTTCTGCACATGTTTACAAAGTCTTCAGATATACTGGGAAAAAATGGCAAATGTTTTAAAAATGAAGTTTAACTAGGAGTAAATGAAATAAGAAATACTGGTTTTGAGTGGTCCTGAAAAAAACATTGGTGTTGTCCATGGTATGGGCTGACAGGATGGCAGAAAAAAAGCAGATTTAAAGGTTAATTTCTAACTTGGCAATAATATAAACCAGTAATGATAAAACAAATTAGAAGTTTATCTGGGAGATCAGATTAGGATTAAGAAAAAAATATTTTATTAAAAAAAGTGCATGTTTTCTATATCTTTCCCTGATAATGAAGGTCTTAGAAAAATGCCTGAGACAAACCAGCACTGGTGCTGTTCACTATATTCCTTTGAAGTAACAGTTCTCTGGTTGTCTGAGCACAGTATCTGTTCCTCTCTCTTCTGGGTTGTTTTTTCACTTGTTTTCTTTCTTTTTTAAAAAATTTATTTTATTTATTGAATCAAAATTGATTATACATACTTTTGGGATTCAACATTGAGATATGTTGATCAAATCAATATTCCTAGCATATATATTGTTACAAATTATAATTATTCTTTATGCCCCTGGTCCAATCTCTCCCCATCTCCCTCTTGCTCCCCCCTCCCCCTCTAATTACCCGAGATTTCTTCTCTCCTTCTGAAAGAATAATGGTTACTCTGTTGATGTGTTGCCTACATGATCTGTCCAATGCTGAGAGGTGTGATCAGGTCCCCCAGTATTATCATAGAGCAGATGCTGCTTCTGTCACTCTGAAATGGGCTTCATGGAGAGAGACACCTTCTTCTTTTCTTTATCTCTGTTGGTGACTCCCCTTGTCTCAATGCACTCCAGTGGTTGGTGGACCATCTGCGTGGTGGTTGTGGTGTCTAGCCACTTTTGCAGCAGCCATGGTTATAGTGGTAGTTGTGGTGGGCCATTCACATGGAGGTAATGTTTTTGGCATGCTCCTTGGTGTTGGTGGTGTGCCTGGTCCCCTTCTCCATGCCTCTGGTCCCCAGGTGGGCCCCAAGGCGCTGGCATAGTGTGCCTGGTTGTGGGAGGGGGGTCTGCTCCCCAGATCCATGCTTCAGGTCACTGGGCATGCCCCAGTGTGCAGGCATGGTGTGCCTGGTTGTGGGATGGGTGCCGGGTCCCCTTCTCCATGCCTTGGGTCCCCAGGCGGGCCCCATGGCACTGGCGTGGTGTCCCTGGTTGTGGGAGGAGGCTCAGGTCTTTGGCTCCATGGCTTGCATCACTGCGCTGTTCCTGAGGCACTGGTGCAGTGTGCCTCATTATGGGAGGGGGGGTCTGGTCCCATTCTCAAAGTCTCCAGTTCTGAGGCAGCACCCCAAGGTGCTGGTGGTATGCCTGGGCTGGAACTAATTTTTTGTCCTTTGCTTACTTCTAAAATGGGGTAACTTTCTGTGGGAACCAGTACTTGAGCTGTGTGGTTGAGTTAAATTGCTGCTTTGCAGCTGTTTCCCTAGGGAAGGCTTTTTATACAGCTCAGGGTTTAATGGTTGACCTTATAGGTACTTCCATCTCTCCAGAGACCTGGTGGATCTGTGTTGTGTAGAATCTCTGATCTGGGCCTGAGTTTTTTCATCAAACTGCACCCCATGCAATTCTGTATTCCTGATCACTCTCCTCTAAGTGGTTCTGCACTGATTGGGGGGTGGATCGGCTGTCCTTGCTCTGTCCCAGTGTTCTCCCAGTGGGCCCATCTCCCCCACTGCCCATGCTGCAAACACTTCCCATAAGATGGGCCCTGCACCAGTCCCTTGTGATGACTCAATGGCCTCTGAGTGGCTCCCTTTTTTCAGTTCTGGCTCCTCACTCCTGAGTGGGCCCATGGGAACCCTACTAGTGGTCTTGCTGTCCTGGGGGCCACCGAGGCCCTCTTCTCCCATGCTGCCTCCAAGTAGCTCCATCTGAAGGGCACAGCTGTGGCTTCTGCCGGCTCCTGCTCCATGTGCTCAGCAGCTCCAGCCTTAAAGTGGCCACAGCCCAAAATGCTCAGAGCAGTTTTTTCTTCCTTTCATCATGGTTTCTCCCACCTTCATGAACTCTGTAGGTCTCTCCTCCTCTTCCTCTGAGGTCCAGTGGCCCCAGCTTGGCTGATGTTGCATTTTTATAGTTGTAAATTGGTTGATTTGTGGGAGAGAGTGGGACTGACATCTTGACTGGAACTCTTCACTTGTTTTCAACCTTGAAGTCAAGGACACCACCCTAACTCCAGTCACTGAAGCCAGAGCCTCAGGGCCTTGGGGTGGAGGACAAGTCCATCCTGCTGCTGAACACTCTCCCCAACTCCCATGTCTCCCACTCCTTCCTCTTCCACCAGCAGCACATTTGCTTTTGTCCTGTATCCACTCTACTTTCTCCTCACCCAGTCTAGTGTGTTCCATGTTGCTACATGAATCTTCACCCTTAGGAACAGTTCATGACACTCCTGTCAAGAGACAAAATAACAAATTTAGTTAAATGATCTAATTGGCTTTCATTTGAGATTCATGAATCAGGGTACTATCTCTGCTAAACATATAGAACAGGTGCTCCAATGAGCTGAGCAGAGGAGGTTTGCCTTATAGGTAGAAAAGGACTGAAGAAAGCAGAAACAGGGAACAAAAGTGAATTGGTTAACATCAGGTTACTTCAGGTTAACCTGCCCTGTAAGAGTTAAAGCAGAGGGGACTTCCTTTTTATGCTAGCTAAATCTGGCCTGTTTGGAGATTTGGCTACTATGATTGACCTCCTAATTTCCTGAGAGGTCAGATAAACAACTTAGTTTTGGTTTGGTGATGTGGAACTTTAACATGAGTGACTCCATTTTGGTTTGGCCCATTGGGATCTAGTGCAGGAGCTCAGTCCAAATCAGTGGCTTCCTATAAGTTTTATTTAACACTCCTCTGCTCACAAATCTAGAGTAGCTCCTTCTGTCCACTGAAGGAGACCCAAACTTCTCAATCAAGATGAAAGGTCTAAGGCAATTTTAAGAATTTAAAGTCCCATTAGATCCCTTTTCAACTCATCTTCCACTGTTTCCCTTGACATATTCTTAATTCTCGCCCAAACCCAACTATTTTCTGTGCTTTGTTGGCTTGAAACTTTCCCTAATTGTTGCCAGGTGGAAGAAAATTCCATTTCTTCTGAATTATTAGTCTGAGGGCTTCCACATGCCCCTCTTCTATGGTATTTACCACATTTTATATTGCCTTAAAATGTATGAGGAATGGGTTTTATCTCCTCCACTGGACAGTATACTGAGTATGTCTTCATTTGTGGCTGTCACCTTTGTACCCACCTCATTCATGTTTTGTACAGTTTAGCTCCTGAATAAATATTTTACATCAATGAATTCTGCTGAGTTCAGCTGGGAATAATAGAACAAACTAGGTCCATTAGTCCAACATTGTGATGGAGGTAAATCTAGGTTTGATCTCCAACCTAATTTATTGTTTAGATCATTTGTAAATCAGGCCAAACATGGAATCTGACTATAGCTCTTAGGACATCCTTGAAAGGACTGGCCTCCCTCAGGTTTTTCTTGTCCAAGTCCAAATTCAATAAGGAGCATCAATGACAGGGGGATCAGTCTGGGCTTTGGGGTGGGTGCCCCTTTCGATTTGGCATACCCTTTCCAATAGTAATGCTTATTGCATTCATGACAACCAAGTTTGGAGTCTTTCCTTTAAGTTACTTTGCCACCCTGTTGGTCCAGGAATGGGACCAAAGAGGCAGGAGGAGGGTAGGGAGCAGTGCAAGTAGGATGATGGCCAATCGGATCTCTAGGATGAGAGTAGCAGGGATGAGAGACAAGCCCCAAACAGCAAGGACCAAGTCATCCTCCTCAAGTGGGGAACTAGGGTTGCCCTCTCTAGTGGCACTAATAATTTGTAACCACAAATTATCAGTGTAGGAAGCCCTTGTGTGGGTGTTGGGCTCATGGCTCTGCTTACCTTTCCCTTCAATTAGTCATCTCCTTTACCATTTCCAGGTTATGCCGGTTGACTCAATGGTCACATATTTATTGAGTTCGTACTTGATGTGAGGCATTGGACCAGATATTGTAGGGAAATAAAAAGAAGTTTTAAGTCCTAGGCTGTGCCCTTTAGGAGTTTGTAATGTAATTGGGAGAGGAGGCATGTTTCAGGTTGAAAGTGACATGGGAAGTGTCAATGTTGTAACACAATCTTGAGCACATAATGAAGAGGAACTTAGCTACAGAATATTGGTGGTTCAGAGGACTAAATTAACACACACAAAGAGACACTATGCACATTGATTTAAGCCACTACTCTTCAAGACATGACACAATTCCCAGAAGTTTCTAAACTTCCCTGGAGAACTCAATGAATACCAAATCATACTACAGTCAAAATTTCTTTGGTGTTAAGTCATACTTTGATATCTTTAGTCATATGGCTTGTTTAGGGGCTTTTAAAGGAATAAATGAAGTGTTTGTAATGAAATCTAAAGGACAAGCAATAGTGGAGATATTCCGTCTTTTTGGGTGAAAGTCTGAGACAAAATATTAAAAATATTTTAGCGTCAGGATGAGTGGACACCTATTCCTCCATATTACAAATTAAACCTGGAACATTTACTTGCTTCTGGTCAGAAAAAGATCCATGAAGGAGTATTAATAGATGCTGGCACCAAGAGATACTACTTCTTCAGCAAGAATGTCTAAGATGCCCAGTTGGTCTCTAAAATTAGAAAGGTTCTTTGAATTTAAAATGACTGATACTTAGGAAGAAGTCATGAAATCTGAAAAAAAAAAAAAAATAAAACCAAAAAAACCAAAAAAGACTATCATTCGTATATTTCAATCAATAAACCAGGAAGCAGCAGCAGCCTGAGTTCTGAATTGGGAAGCCTCAGGATTTGCAGTGTGTATCTGGGTAAGACACCTTCTCAGTATCCCAAATCACTCTGTCTGAAATCATTATACATACTAATATTATCTACTTCATAGGCACATTGAGAACTGAGAGGAGATGGGACAAAGGAAATGTTCTAATTATTAGTGGGCCTAATTCTGACATATTTAAAGGGAACCATAGATGTTTAATCACATGAAGGGAATTTGCAGACGTCTGTCTTTCAGTTGCTGAGAATCCCAGCTGTGGATGGTCTAGCGCTGCAGTTTCACTTCGCTGTACTTTTTGGTCTGTTTCCCTCAGTGCAATTTAGACCAGGGCCTTCACTGGGTGCCCATTTCTTTCTCCTGGAGATGGCTGTCCTGGCCTCTGTCCCTCCTGTTCACCTCCAGCCCCCACCCTCCAGCAGGCAGACACTGACTTCACTTTCTTTGTCTCCCTCTAGGGCTCTTCTTCCTCTTTCCACCCTTGGTGAGAGATCAAGGCAAGAGGAATCTCCTAGTTTCCTGGCTTGTGCTCCTCCAAACCTCGCTGTCCTCTCAGTCTGCCCCAGCAATGCTGACCCTTCCTGGGATCTCCACAGAGCAACTCGGCTTTGCCTTGTCTCTCAAGCAGCCTCACTCTGGTAGCTATGCCAACCTTGACTTCTTTTGGCACAGTTGAGAAAATGCAATATTTCAGAGGGCATTTTATTTAAAAAAAAATAATGAAGAGGATAAGCTTTTTAAAAGATAGTTTAATTAGTAGATTCTAGATTTTGATTCTGAGTTATTCATGGATTTGCTTGGTCAGCACAATTTCTGGGCACGTCTTCCTGTGTCCTTTCCCTTTGTACAACCCAGCCCAGAGTGGATGCTAGTCTTAGCTACCTGGCTTTTCATCCCCTGTGGATTCAGAGTGACCTTGCTGCTGGGTCCAGGGAGATTGAACAATTCTTGATCTTGTTTTTTTTGCTTAGTCCCTCAGCTTGACCCTCTGGCTTGTGATTTTCAAGAGTTCTACATGTTGTCTTATTAAAATCAAAACAAACAACAGCACTCAGCACTTTTTTTGATCACCTACTTCAAGACAGGTATGGGGAAAAGCAAGGGACTTGCTGGAGTAGTTCATGGCTTAGTGGGAAAGAGGGACAATACCTACACACTACAGGAGAATGGGGCAAAAGCTTTTGATAGACATTTCAATTTTTATTTTTTTTTGGAGTACTCAACATCCAGACCTTCTTTCTGTTCTTGTGAATCTGCCAAAGATTGAAAATTTGTGCTAAACAGGGCCTTCCTTCACTTTATATAAACTATAGGGATTCTTTCATGTCCCTAGCAGGCATGTGACCATGCTCAGCCAATCTAATGCTCCTGACCAGAAGTTTGGATCCAGATGAAATATGTAATAAGTACTATTGAGAAATGTTTTAAAGATTCTAGAAGCTGTATTTGGTTCCAGCTCATTTACCAATGTTCTCTAGACTGCCAGGCACTCAATAACTTCCAATATGCTTATTTTCTTCTTAAATTATTCAGAGGCTTTTTTCTGTTTGTTTGTTTTTGCTTGAAGTCAGGAACTTTGATACAGAAATTAATAATGGGGAGCAGACAACAGATCCTCAGAGAGATGGGAAAAACTAAAATTGAGTGGAGAGCAGTGAAAATTCCATCAGTATTAGTTAAGGGATTTTGGCAACCCAAAATATGAAATGGCAAACACTAATTCAATTATTGCCTATTGTCACCTCTAATGAAGTGCCCATTGAAGGCAAGGTTTGGTGGACTACATTATTGCTGATGCAGAACAGTGTGAAGTTATGAAGAATTCAAGAGTAGCGGGTAGGATAGTTTCTTTTGATGGTGCTATAAAACCTAATGAAACAGAACGATAGGTTCAAATACATAAATTGTCAGCTCAAGGCAGAGATTGCACCCTCTTGATTTTCTATGACCTTACTAAAAAACCTCCTACCACTTGCAGCTGAGTGGTTGAGGTAGCCCCAACCCAAACTCAAAGTTTATGTAAGCTGCTGAATTATGACATTAGTCAAAGCTACAGATTTATAGAGTCTTTTACTCAGGTAGCTTTCAAATGTTTTTGACCACAACCAATATAAGAAATATATTTTATAACATGATCCCATACACATACTCCTTGATACAACTGAAACAAAGGTGTCACAAAACAATATTTACTCATTTAAAAAAAATTTTATTCCATTTTATTTTTAAAAAATTCTGCTTGCAACCAACCAATCAACCAAATCAAAAAGCTCTGTGTTACAGGGAGAATTACAATGAAGATATGTGGGAAGATACGAAGGACTCAGAAAGGTAGCTAGGTTCCTAGACCCCCAATGAGCCTCCGTTGCCAGCCAAAGGCAGCCCAAATTCCTATGTTGTGGAGGAAGGGGACTTACTCTTGTCTGAAGACTCTGCAACTTCATTGCTATGTGAAGCCAATTGTTCTCAGATTTTAGTCATCTGCCACCCCCCCATCCCCCAGCTGCACCTACCATCTTCTCTAAACCTTTGACCGGAGTCAGATCTCAGCATGCCCCTGGAGGCTGATAATAAGGTTAAGCCAGGAAGAAGAGGCTTCCACAGCAAAGAATTATAGGACTTTCTTAATTTACATAGTCAAAATTCTGGAGAGTATATGTGGAGATGAAGTCTATGGAGTGCTTTACAACTAAGAAAAAAGAAATCTAATTTTAAATCAGGCTGAATTTATTGATAAGGATGGGTTTACCAGACATTTTGGAATCAGTGTACTGGTTTCAGTAGCTGGGACTTATTCTAATATTTAGCTTTATTAGTTGACCAAAAAAAAAAAAAAAAAAAAAAAAACCCAACCCCAAAGATGGCTTTAATAGCAGCCCACATCAAATACAATTGATGTGCTAAAAATCTTTTGTATGCAGGTAGAAGAAGGAATTCAAGGAGTTAGGAATCCTGGCCTGGCCTAATAATGATTAATTTACTGCCAACCACCAGGTAATTATGCCCCCAAAGAAGGCACAGAGGACCATCCCTTTGCAATACTTTAAGAAATACATTGGTGAGGGGAGACCAGGATCTTTGAAAAGCCCTGAAGGCCTAATTTGCTTATGGAGATGTTGTCCCTGAGATGGGCTCTTTGACTTCACAGCAAGATGAGGGGGTTGAAGAGGCCTTGTGGAGACACAACTTTCTAGAGTGTGGCTTTCCATAGTAAACAGCAGGCTGGGGCATGGCAGTGTATTTCCTTCAAAATGAAAGGCAAGTTGCTGCCCTTCATACCTATACCACTGAGGAAGAGATAATATCTGACATTTATTGAATATTTATCCAACGTGCCAATCACTGAATCCTCACAACAACACTGTGAGGCAGGTACTCTCACAATCTCCATTTTATAGGCTAGCAAAGTGAAGCACAGAGAGATTAAGAAATTTGCCTAAGAGCTCACAGCGACTTAGTTGAGGAGCTAGGAATGTAAACCCGTGCAGTTTGACTCCAGTGTTTATGCTTTACTGTCCAGGGTTTGACTTTGAGGGCACCTATGCTCAGAGGTGGATTTGCCATAAAGCTACTGAAGCTTAAATTTCAGGGACTGTCTTCTGCATGGGCTGGTTCCAGGGCTCTGTGAAGGCCCTAGGAATGTACTCACGTGGTCATATATTTTTATAAAATTTGCAAAAATAAGATATCTTAATTGCAACTTGTTATGAGTGCTGTCTTTCTACTCTGACTTCTCCTCGTCACTTCCCCTTATGTCAGGTAGCTTTGAAAGGGCTATGGGCATTGTTGGGATCTGGCTAAGGGGGGTTAGTTGGGAATTCATTTAGTTTAGTTTTAGTGGGATATATTTTTGTGGTTGACAGCCACTCTGCTGACTTACCTGGTGTTGTGATACTGGCACCAGTATCATGGTTCTAAGGCTCAGGGCTACTAGTTCCATCCACCTATGAATATGCACTTTGGTGTCTGACATAGGGAGCATGTGAGCTGTAGAGGGAAACAAGGTTTGAAGTGGAGTCAGAGCTCAATATGGAACCAGAAGCAAGTTTATGGAAAATTCTTCCAATCATCACATGTATACAATTAGAAATAGAAGATCCAGTTTTCAAAGATTCTTAGACAAAATTCTAAGTTTTCTTCTGTCAGGAACATACTCGATAATAAGACATATATAATTATAAATGCACATATACCTTTTTCTTTTTTCAAGAAATTGTGCAAAATGTAGTTTATCAGAATTCCTATGTTTGTAGGGTATGAGTTGACATAAGTCTGTGTGTTTTTACACACACACACAAGCAGAAGTATCTGCCTGAGACATGAAAGGGGGGAGGGTTTATTCAGCAGCCCTTGGCCCCCATCCCCAGTGGTCAGGGCTGCCCCATGAGCTGTCACTTCCTCAGAAGTTCCAGAGTTTGGTAGGAGGCAGATGGTTGAGCAGGAAACTTACCACAGGAGACATGCCCAACTGAGGCAGAGAAGCCAGAGAGAAGAGAGAGCAAGCAGTAACAATGACTGTACTTGGTTACTCACAGAAGGGCAAAAAATAAAACAAAACAAAACAAAAAAAAAACAACAAAAAACGTGGGCTGAGAGGATGCCACGTGGGGCCCAAGAGGGGTCCCATATGCTGGTCAGTGAGTGACGTCACTTCAAAGATTATGTAAGTAACCCTTGCTCAAGAAAATTGAGATGCCCTGAAATCTTAGCGTTTAAATATGAAAGAAACATGACATAGTTTTTCCTAAACCTAGCGCCAAACCTAAGCGTTAAACAAAACAACCTTTTCTTAGCTATCACTGATGAAAGAAATTTGATCAACCATGCTAGAGAAAATAATGAATTATCTTTTTATTTTTATTTTTTTTGGTATGGAAAATAGTAGTCACAGAAGAGTATGTAGATAGAAACTTTAGGAAAAACTATTATAGAGATGTGTCAGGCATTAATGATTAAAAACATGTTACCTTTTTAGATTTTCTGGTTTGAAGTCTTTATCAGCTCTCTAAAAATTGCAATTTGTTTAGCTTTTATATCTAACATTAGTAACTTTGTTCTATTTTTTCATAAAGAAGCTCCCTCCAAGTTTTCTAAGCCCCACAAAATCTGCCTCTGCTTCTGTGCAGGTAGGGAGGCAGGGCCCAGGACAAGAGGGCACACTCTGGCCAGTATAGGTGGAAGCACCAATGACTGGAACAGTGAGCAGAGCTCAGGGCTCAGCAAACTCAGGGCTGAGTCTTAGAGGAAACTGCACCATTGAATTTTTGCCACAACACCTGAGATTCTATTGGCACCACAGTATCTGCCCAGAATTTTTAATATTACTTTTCCATGCTTCAGTGTGTTCTAAGCCTCCCTGAAATCACTTACAAACACAGCTTTGAAAGATAGGTTGTTTCAAAACACATACACACACACACACATACACATAAATATTTCCATATGTGATGGAGTTTGGATGTGTTGTCCCCTCCAAAACTCATGTGGATATCTGATCCCCAATGTGGCAGTGCTGGAAGCTGATTGAGCCATGGGGGCAGATCCTTCATGAATGGATTAATGCTCTCTCTGGGTGGGGGGATTAATGAGTGAGTTCTCTATTTGTTTCTGTGAGAGCTGGTTGTTTAAAAAGACCCCAGCACCTCCTCTCTCTCTCTTGCTTCCTCTTGCCATGTGAGCTCCTTGTATCTGCTGGTTGCCTGCCACTTTCCACCACGAGTAGAAGCAGCCTGAGGCCCCTGCCAGATGTAGCTGTCCCAGAATTGTAAGCCAAATAAACCTCTGTTCTTTATAAATTACCCAGTCTTAGGTATTTCTGTTATAGCTACACAAATGGACTAATACAGAAAATTGGTACCAGAAGTGGGGTGTTGCTATATAGATACCTGAAAATGTGGATGCAGCTTTGGAACTGGGTAATAGGCAAAGGTTGGAGGAGTTTGGAGTACTTAGAAGGCAAAAAGATAAGGGAAAGTTTGGAAGATTTTAGAGATTGGTTAAATGGTTGTGACCAGAATGCTGATAGAAATGTAGACAGTAAAGACCATGCAGATGATGAGGTCTCAGATAGAAATGAGGAACTTATCACGAATTGGACAAAAGATCACTCTTGCTACAACATAGCAAGGAATTTGGCTGCATTGTATCCATGCCCTTGGACTTTATGGAAGGTGGGATTTAACAGTTGTGAGCCACAATGTCTGGCAGAAGACATTCCCAAGCAGCAAAGCATTAAGGAAGCTGCATGATTACTTCTAACAGCCTACTCTGAGTTATGGCAGCAAAGGCATGATGTAAAGCCAGAATTTAAAAGGGAAGCAGAGTGTAAAGATTTGGGAAATTTGCAGCCTGGCCATGAAGTAGAGAAGCAGAGAGCAGGAGAAAAATGCAAGGGTGAAGCAGATGAAGTGCTTGCTAAAGACATTATCTTGGTGGTGAGGCAGCCAGATGCTAAGAACCAGGATGTGGAGTATACTTAAATTTACAAAGCAAATATATTTCACAGAGTCTAGTTTCTTGCAGTTTCAGGTTTAGCCTAACTTCTTAAAAGTACATATAAAATGTTGACCTTGCAAAAGACAGGAAATTTTCCCCAGGCTACAGTCTCTGTTGTAAGATAAAGAATTGTAACACAGCAAGGTTGCTGGTTCAAGGACAGACAAGTTACGTGATTGATATATAAAACACTGGGGAAGCTGCTGTAGGAAAAGAGAATGTTTTCTAAGGTCAAGCTTTTGTTGGAGGATCAACTTAACCTTTTGCAAATTACATTATGGAATGTCACCTTGTTTGTTTCACTGATGTTATTGTTAAACTATACTTCGCAAAAACCCCACCTATGTTCTTTTCCTGTAACTTCCTGGTCTGGAGAATAAATGTGGGGTGAGAACCCCAGTTTGTGGTTAATTTCCCAAAAGGAAGGAATGGTTCTCTCTTGGGGGTTCCAGGAAATTAACCCCTTCAGGGTCTCTCACTGCTCAGAAGAAATGGGCTTTGAGTAATCCTTTGCAGCTCTGTCACCCAGGGGAAGAGGCATGACAAATCCGTGGGAGGCAAAGCAACAAAATGGTGCCCTGTGTGAGGAGTTCTTGCTCCACAGATCGGAGAATGACCTGCCAAGCCTTGGAAAGGAAAGGAAAAGAAAAGGATGTCTGCCACTCATCCTGACAAAAGGGAGGCATCGGTAAAAAAGGGGGAAAAAGGAAAAGATGCCTACTACTCATCCCAACAAAAGGGA
Organism: Galeopterus variegatus; assembly: GCF_000696425.1. Lineage (NCBI taxonomy): Eukaryota > Metazoa > Chordata > Mammalia > Dermoptera > Cynocephalidae > Galeopterus > Galeopterus variegatus. The sequence continues at coordinate 305,812 of NW_007726189.1, read as the reverse complement.
GTTCTTGGTAAGGGAGAATCACCTTGGTAAAGGGGGGTTCACAGGCTGTGCTCAGTTAGGGGTCCACGCCTGCAGCAGGTCAAAGTTAGGTCTTTTCAACCCCGAAGGTATTTTTCTCTTCTCTTTACTTTTAAAATATGGATAATTCATTAATAAAAGGGGAGACTGAACATACATTACAACTCCAATGTCTCCTTAAAGCAGCAGGCTGTAAATAACTGAGTGGCAGCTTGTAAAACTTTTAGTGGATATTAAACAACCATGTCCTTGGTACCTCAAGGAAAGGAGCCTTAACATAAGAACTTGGGAACAAATTGGTCACTGGTTAACTATGCAATGGGTCTCGTTAAGGCTTCCCGCTTAACAACTTGGAATCTATGTCAAGTTGCTCTGAGACCTATCCAAGACCTTAACGAAAAGCAAAAACATGTTTATGTCACCAAAAAAGGATGAAACTTAATCTTCGCTAGTGACTGAGAGAACTTTAAATTGGACAATCTAAAGTAAAAGAAGTTAATATTTCTTTGCCGTGTTGGTATTGTTTCAGCATGTTTTCTTTCTTATCTGCACAATGCTCCTCTTCTCTCTTTAAAGCAGTGGTTCTTTTCTTGGCTCTGAAGCTTTGTGAGAAACACAGCCATGGTGCAGCCATTCATACCTCCTTTTGGGTATGCTGTTTTTCTCTAAAAGCCCCAAGAATCAGAAGGTTTATCTCTGATTGGTGGCTCAGCTCTTAAGCTCAGTAACCCATTTGAGAAACAAAACTAGACTTAAATCTACCTGTTTAACTAGATGGTCTCAAATTTTCTGGTATCCAGCTGGTTATCTTAAACAGACTTCTAAATTCTCTTCTAGTCTCATCTATGTATTTTTTCACAAAATCCTGTGGTAGAATTCTATGCTGTTTTCTTAAAAGGAAGAAAATCTCTGCATCTTCTTGAAAAGGCTTGCATACTTTGCTTTACAATGTAAATTCATTACCTTGCTCTCTCCAAAACAGGGTGAGGCTTCACCAATAAGCCTTGGCATTCTTTAGAAACAGTCTAAATCTGACTGTCCTCCTATGCTAGTGAGTTTTTTTTATTACATTTTGAACAAAACTTATAAGGTTCTTTGTTGTTCTTGTTGTTTATGTCTGCATATATGTGTGTGTAAGCTGTATGTTATGTCTATATGTTCATGTATGTATGTGTGTTTGTGTTGTCTGCATGTTACCAAATTGGCTTATAATTAATGCACACTCATTAAATAAATAAGTATACTTTTCAAGTTCATGTGACTTAAATTTTCTAAAGTTTTGACAAGATAAATATATTTTCAAAATTTGAAATTTTACCTAAATCTGTCTCTAGGTCAATATGTTTCCTTGTTATTGCAGCTCTGCCTTCTGGCCATGCTGGGAGAAACAATATATTTTAGACATTATCTTTGTGAATACTGCCCTCTGTCTTAAGCTCCACATGGCCCTAAATGACGCGTGGAAATCTGGGACCCAGGATGGCTAGTGAAAGGAAACGTATGCCCAATATCTCAAAAGCCCTAGTCAACATTAACTGATAAGGGTATAGATTTTATATACCAAGTTTTTTGCCTGGGAAACCATAAGTATTTATTTGGTAGAAATAGCTAAGACTCAAACTGGGATTTATGTAATCTGCTATGACAAATGAATGCATATTTACTAACCTGAATGTGTAAAAATGTTCTTATCAGCACAGATCATTGCCTGGGTTTACTAATCAAACAAGATTACTAGAGGTCTTTTCACTTAACTGTTCTTAATACAAAATTGTAAAAGGCTTTCTTTGTCCTTTAGGTAACTGGTTTAAAAAACTTATATCATGATAATTTCTTGTGCTCTCTGACTTTGAAACCTTTTGTCACTTTGGTTTTATTTTTTGTAGTAATTTGTGATCTTATTCAACTAAATATTTTAAGCCTTTTGTTATTTGATAAAACTTTCCAAAACTAAATTCTGAAAGCTCAACCTTTTGATTTAAATTAACTTTGAGGAGTTCCAAGGGCCCTGGAGCTTCTCAAAGGATAAATGAGATGTTTTAAAACTAATTGGCTTATTTGATAAATTAGACCATATGGGAAAGCATTGTCAGTATTGAAGTGTTATAAATATATGTTCCGAAATCTTGTAAGGTTCTTGAATATCTGTGTCTTGAAATAAATGCTACTGGTCATAATATTGGCTCAATTATAATTTTAAAATGTTATGTCTTCAAATATTTCATGAAAAAACTCTGATAGGTACAGTTTCCTGACAAGCTTTAAGTTCATGCCTTTAAACTAAATTTCCAAAATTCTAATGAAAAAACTGATGGGTTTGTGAAATTACTCACCAAGGTCAAAACAACAAAAGCTAATTAATGAACTGATTAAAAAGAATTATGGGTTTTTACAATTTCCTTATTTTGAAACACTGCTGGTTCTCTTAATGCTTTGTTTTCCAGATTTAAGAAAACTCCCTCTCTTAAGCTATCTATAACTGACAATAGTTTGGTAAAATATCATTTAAAACAGAAATTAAAGCATTTGTTTTCTCTCTATTTAATTCCCCCCCCCCAAATTTGATAACTTTAAGTATCTTTATGATTATTATGACAACATGGCTATTTTTATATGTTCAATGAAAATTAACTCTCTTTCTTCATAACAGGATATAATTTAAACTTTGGTTATAAGATAGCATGTCTCACTTCTAAGTTGCTGACCCCTCTTTCATGTTGCTGTAATTTGGCCGAACTGCTGCATCATCTTGCTGCTCTTCATCTTTCCCCCCAACAGGGGACCAGACAACCTGGGAATCAGCTTTCTCAGTGCTGAGGGATCTATGCAAAAAAAAGTGTAAGTCCTTTTCAATCAAAATATTGATCATCAATGCTTTTATAAAGAATGCTTTGATTGTAAAGGGGGAAATAATATCTTGTCCACAAAAGCGGTTCTCTAAACTTTCTTGGCCTTAAAGAGGGTGTTTGTAACTTGGATGAGACATCTTATTCTTAAACAAGAGACTTGTAATTGATCAAAAATTTTATAAAGACTAGATGCTTTGGAAACAGCAATGTCCTGGACAGGTGAACATAAATGAACTCTCTGGACTAAAAATCAACTATTGTATGGAGCAGAATCCCATTCTAGAGTTTCAACAACTGGTAATTACACCTCAGTTCACAGCACCTGGAATGATGCCAATGAAACCACCCTGAGAGATGATGACTTCATCAGTTTTCACCTGAAGTAAATTAAAAGGACTTGCCATGCTAAATAATACTAACTTTGCTTTAAATGCTTTTATCTTAACTGTGAAAACCTAATCTATAGCTTTTTCTTTTTCTTTTAATTAAATAAATAAAATGGGGGAGATATGGAGTATACTTACATTTACAAAGCAAATATATTTCACAGAGTCTAGTTTCTTGCAGTTTCAGGTTTAGCCTAACTTCTTAAAAATACATATAAAAATGTTAACCTTGCAAAAGACAGGAAATTTTCCCCAGGCTAAAAGTCTCTGTTGTAAGATAAAGAATTGTAGCACAGCAAGTTTACTGGTTCAAGGACAGACAAATTATGTGATTGATATGGAAAACACTGGGGAAGCTGTGTAGGGAAAGAGAATGTTTGCTAAGATCAAGCTTTTGTTGGTGGATCAACTTAACCTTTTGCAAATTGCATTATGGAATGTCACCTTGTTTGTTTCACTGATGTTATTGTTAAACTATACTTTGCAAAAACCCCACCTGTGTTCTTTTCCTGTAACTTCCTGGTCTGGAGAATAAATGTGGGGTGAGAACCCCAGTTTGTGGTTAATTTCCCAAAAGGAAGGAATGGTTCTCTCTTGGGGGTTCCAGGAAATTAACCCCTTTGGGGTCTCTCACTACTTGGAAGAAATGGGCTTCGAGTAATCCTTTGCAGCTCCATCACCCAGGGGAAGAGGGGTGACAAATCTGTGGGAGGCAAAGCAAAACCAGGACAATGGGAAAAAAGCCCTAAAGGCATTTGAGAAGTCTGGAAAGGTGCCCCACCCATCACAGACCCTGATGCCTAGTAGGACTGAGTTGTCCCAGAGGATAGACCTGGGGCGCAGCTGCCCCTGGGAACCTGCTCCCTGCATCCCAGCTGCTCTGGCTGGAGCAGCTCCAGTTGTGGTTCATGCAGCAGTTTTGGAGAGTAGAAGCCTGAAACCTCAGTGGCGGCCAGGTTGTGTTAAGTCTGCAGGCTGGCAGGACATGAGAGCAGTCTCCACCCAGATTCCAGAGGATGTATGGAAAAGCCTGGAAGCCCAGGCAGAGACCTGCCACAGGGGTGGAGCCATTTATAGTGGCTGTCTACTAGAGCAATGCCGAGCAGGAGAGTGGGGTCAGAGCCCCCACAGAGAGCCCTTACCAGGGAAATGTCTAGTAGAGCCAATGCAGCAGGGCTGCTGCCAGGACCGCAGAACTTCAGGGCTACTGGCAACATGCAACACCAGCCTGGAAAAGCCACAGGCACTAGCGTAGCCCAATGAGCTGTGCCTGGCAGAGCTGTAGGAGTGAGGCTACCTGATGCTTTGGGGGCCCAGATGCCTCATTGTGCCCAGGATGCAGGACTTGGAGTCAAAGAAGATTATTTTGGAGCTTTAAGACTTAATGTCTGCCCTGCTGGTTTTCAGACTTGTTTGGGGCCTGTTTCTTCTTTCTTCTGGCCTAATCCTCCCTTTTGGAATGGGAACGTGAACCCAATGTCTGTTCCACCATTGTATCTTGGAAGTAGATTAATTTGGTTTTGTTTTTACAGTTTCACAGCTGGAAGGAGTTTTGCTTTTGGTCTTAGAGGAGACTTTGGACTTCGGACTTTTAAGTTGGTGTTGGAACAAGCTAAGACTTTGGAGACTGTTGGGATGGAATGATTGTATTTTGTATGTGAAAGTGACATGAGTTTTGAGGGGCCAGGGGTGGAATGATGGAGTTTGGAAGTGTTGTCCCCACCAAAACTCATGTGGAAATCTGATCCCTAATGTGGCAGTGCTGGAAGCTGTTTGAACCATGGGTGTGGATCCCTCATGAATGGATTAATGAGTGAGTTCTCACTCTATTTGTTTCCACAAGAGCTGGTTGTTTAAAAAGACCCTGGCACCTCCTCTCTCTCTCTTGCTTGCTCTCGCCATGTGATCTGCTTGTATCTGCTGGCTCTCTGCCACTTTCCACCATGAGTAGAAGCAGCTTGAGGCCCATGCCAGATGCAGCTGTCCCAGAATCGTAAGCCAAATAAACCTCTGTTCTTTATAAATTACCCAGTCTCAGGTATTCTTGTTATAGCAACACAAACAGACTAATACAATATGTAAACTTGTTGGGCTTTGCTTTTTACTTTGTGTGTAAATATCTTTTAACTCAGGTGAATATTTCTACTTAGCATAGTGTAAGGTGCATAATGGGCCTTCAGCCAATGACTTTGTAATTGATAATTTGCTGAATCAAAATATAGGCACTAACTAAGAATCCCAGATTCTCATAGATTCATAATGCAATCTCTTTTATTTTCCTCATTGATTATGAGTTTCTTCCTTGCTTGGTTTGATTCTAAACTTGTCTGAAGTTTATTTCACAGAAAAAGTATCCTGCAGTGAAGAAAAATGAAAACATTTTCAAATTGTTAACGTTTCTCTTAAATTTTATACTCTTTTGAATTGGCAGGCTGCTGACCACACCTTCCTATAAAATGCCTTCTTTCTTGGGCTTGTGGAGATTGAAATTTCATCTTTTGAAATTCATATGGTATATCATACTTTAAAAGGCTTTTTTCTACAGCACGAGGAAAATAAAATATCTTTCAAGTGCAACATAAATAGAACGAATATATGTGGTTTAATAAATAAATGCATTTTTGGATACTTAATAATGTGTTTAGTTTTTCATGGTCTCTCTTCTATAGAGGTATAACTGATTTAAATTTGTAATCAGGAAACCTTTTAAAATCTAGTTACTTTCTTTCTTTCTTTCTTTTTTTTTTTTGAGACCGGCCGCACTGTGCACAGTCAGTGAGCCCAGTGGCCATCCCTATATAGGATCCGAACCCGCGGCGGGAGCGCTGCTGCTCTCCCAGCCCCTCACTCTCCCGAGTGCACCACGGGCTCAGCCCCAAATCTAGCTACTTTCTGAATAGACTTTGGAAGCAAAAGGAGCCACATCAGTAGTGTATTTAGGGGCTTTCTTGGCAGGGTCTATGTGATAACTAAAACTTCTTTTAAGAGCTCATTTGTGTAGATATAACCTTTGTTTAACTTGATAGTCTATATGATATTGATTGGGTGTGTTGGGAAAATATAGGAAAAAGGTCTGGGCCCCTCAGATGTTCAGAATCTTGCTGAGCATTTGATGTAAATATGCACGTGTGCCCAGGTGTTCCTTGGTTATTGTCTAATGTAATTGTGCATGTGCACCCAGGTGTCCTGGGTTATGGATTTTAGTATAAAGGACTAATGGCTCTGATACACAGTGCTTCTTAGGACACTCTGGGAGGCCACTAGGGTGGCTGCTCCTAGTTCTGAATAAAGCATATTAATTTTTTACCCATGGCTCCCAGGACCTTTTCCTATTGCCTAGCTCATAGACCTGTGTGGTGAAGGGTCATGTGACCCAGTCTGTACAATGGGCTTGAGAGGTCTGTGAGCCCTAGCTGTAGCTTTACAGGGGAGTTGGCAAAATTTTCTACAAAGGGCTAGATAATAAATATTTTAGGCTTTGCCCCCACCTGTGGTCCCTGTTCCTTCTCTTTCTTCTCCTTCTACTCCCCCCTCACTTCTTCCTCCTCCTTTTTTCTATTAACATGCAAACTGATTCATTGTACAAAAACAATCTGCAGACTGAATTTGGCCTGTGGGGTGTAGTATGCTGACCACTGATGTAGATTATTATATTGGTCAGGGTAGGTTGGGCTATGCTACTGTAAAGCTCCATGACTACACCAGTTGTTGGGTTCGGCAATTCATAACTAGAGACAAAATGTTTCATTATTTTAGTTATACTAAGTTTCTATTTGTATCATCATGGCTAGGGGTTAGGGCCCACAGACCCTTCAAACCCATTGTACAGACTGGGCCACCAGACCCCTCACATGCCAGGCTGGGTCACGAGACCCCCCACATGCAGGTCCACACTAGGTAACTGGGAAAAATCCCAGGAGCTGTTGGCATATGACATGAACTCAGTCCTCAGCAATGGCAGCTGCAGCTTACAGGTCTGGTGGTGGCAGCGGCCTCTTGGAGGGTTTGGGGGGCACTGGCAGCAACAGCCTCCAGCAGCAGTAGCGGCCTCCCCATGCTGCTGGAGGTAGGGGGTGGCTGTGGATTAGAGCCACTCATACTTTATCCTTAAGACCACAACCCAGGACACCTGGGTGCACATGCTCAATTACATTAGACAATAACCAAGGAATACCTGGGTCCACGTGCATATTTACATCAAATGCTCGGCAAGATTCTGAACATCTGAGGGGCCCTGACTATTTTCCTATATTTTCCCAACAGCTACAATAACAACTCTAAAACTGAAAATCTCTGCGGTTTAACATGTTTATTATTTGTTTTTTACTTATGCAGGTCAGGAGGCCTTCCTCCACTTTACAGCTATTAGATTTGCGTCAGCCATCCTCAGTTTCCCTCAGAACAGGGCCTGCACTAGGGTGAGGCAAGCAAGCTCTCTAGGGCACAAAATCTCTAAGAAGGCCCTCACTCTCAGGTTCAAGGGGGTCTGCCTCTGAAAGGAAAGAGAGAGCTGGGGGATCACATGGCAGTTTTCAAAAAAGACTTTATTTTTTAGAACAGTCTTAACCACAGAAAAATTGAAAAGATAATACAGAGAGTTCCCATAAATCTTGTGCCCAGTTCCCCCTATTATTAACACCTTACATTAGCATGGTACATTTATTACACTTCATGAAGCAATTGATATATTAACATTAACTAAAGTCTATAGTTTATTCAGACTTCCTTAGCTTTTACCTAATGTTCTTTTTTTTCCCCCCCAGGATCCCGTCCAGCATAGCACATTACATTTAGTCGTCATGTCTCCTTAGGTTCCTTGTGGCTGTGACAGTTTCTCACACTTTCCTTGTTTTTCACAACCTTGACAGTTTTGAGGAATACTAGTCAGGCATTTTGCAGAATGTCCCTCTTTTGGAATGTGTCTTGTGTTTTTCTTGCAGTTAGGCTGTATATGTGTGTTTTGGGAGGACGACAACAGAGGTAAGGAGCCATTTTCATTGTGCCATATCAAGGGTGCATGCCGTCAACATGACTTGTCACTGTTGATGTTGACTTGATCATCTAGATGGGGTGCTGTTTGTTACTTTTTCCCCACATTTCCATATTGAACTCTTGGGAAAGAGTCACTAAGTGCAGCTCACACCCAAGCAGAGGAGAGTTATGCTCCCCTCCTTGAGGGCAGAGTCTCTACATAAATTTATTTGGAATTCTTTTGAATAGGAGGCTTGTCTCTTTTTTTCCCATTTGTTGCTTTATTAGTATGGATTCCTGAATATTTGTTTTATAGTTTGGGTTATACTTCAGTCCTTTTTAATTTTATGGCTTGAATTGTTCATCTTTGATCACTGGGACTCATTCAGTTGGTTCACGTGCCCCATTGACATGAGTAGGCATGCACTTACTTTTTAGAACAAGATCCTCCAGGCTTATATTTTCTGCCACAGCCCTAGAATCAGCCATTTCTCCAAGCAGCTCTGGTTCCTTCTGCTGGAGAATGGTATTAGAACCCAAGATTTGAGTGTTAGGTGTGCTCATTGTGACTGGGGTGTTATAGGTTCTACATGGGAGTTTTCTTTTTAAGGGCTTGGGGTAGAAGTAGCTTCAATGCATGGTCCACAGACTAGAAACATCACTCATTTGAGAGATTGTTAGAAATATGCAATCATTGCTTCCAGACCTACTGAAATAAGATCTACATTTTAACAAGATTTCCAGGTGATCTGTATGAACATTCAAGTTTGAGAAGCACTGGTGAGAACTCAATACCTCAGCTGCAAGGGAAGCTGGAGATGTGAGCCCAGGAAGAAGAAATAATGTGGGGCAGCATATGTTGTTGTCTCTGCCACAAGTAGGCACTCAAATATTTGCTCAGAATTGCTGGTTTGTTTGGATAATTTATTCTTAAAACACCCATTTTTTTCTTCTCGCTCTTCCATTTTATTTTTTACATAAAATATTCATTATTTATTTAAATACTTATTTATCAAGTGCCTGCTATGTTTCTGGCACTATTCTGAATATTGGAGATTCAACAATGAACAAAAAGATAAAGATTCCTGCTTTCATAGAGTTTACAATTCATGTGAAGGGAGGGGAGTAGGGACAGAAAAAAATATGTGTGTTACATGTGATCTCTGTTACAGTAGTCTCCCCTAACCCACTGTTTTGCTTTCTATGGTTTCTGTTACCTTACGTCAACCAAGGTCCGAAAATATTAAATGGAAAATTCCAGAAATAAATCATTCATAAATTTTAAATTGTGCACCAATCTGAGTAGTGTGATAAAATCTCACACCAGCGAATCATCCCTTTGTCCAGTGGGTCTACATCATAGATGCTCCCACCCGCTACTTAGGAGCTGCCTTGATTATCAGACTGACTGTCGTGGTATCGCAGGGCTGGTGTTCAAGTAACCCTTATTTTACTTCATAATGGCTCCAAAATGCAAGAGTAATGATGCTGGAAATTAGGATATGCCAAAGAGAAGCCATAAAGTGCTTTCTTTAAATGAGAAGGTGAAAGTTTTTGAGTTAATAAGGAAAGAAAAAAAATTGGATGCTGAGGTTGCTAAGGTCTATGATAAGAACAAATCTTCTGCCCTGGAAATTGTGAAGGAAGAAGAAATTCATTCATAATATGTTTTGGGTTCAGTACTGTCTGAGGTTTCAGGCGTCCACTGGGGGGTCTTGGAACATATCTCTTGTGGATAAGGGGGGGACTACTGTATAGAGAAAACAAGGCAGGTCAAGCGGTGGCAAGGGATGGAGGGGATGGGGGAAGGTTGCTGATTCAGACAGGATGGCCAGGGAAGGCCTCTTTGATGGGGTCATCTAAGCAGAGATCAGAATGAAGTGAATGTTGAAGGCTGTGCTTACTGGGGACATTCCAGGCAGAGGGACACTAGGCAGTGGTTCTCTTAAAGCCAAAGGACACTTTCAGATTAAAATTTTAAATCTCCAAAGCCAGGTGTCAAAATATTCAGGTGTTGAAAACTTTTGCATCTGCAATGATTTTTGTTTCGTTTTCCATCTAGGTTTTTAACAACATGTAGATCCTGTTATCTTAACCTCTTTCATCATCAGTGTATGCAATGTAGTGATGTTCATTTTATAACGTACGAAAGACCGTACTATAGTCATTCAAGCTTTTTGATCTCAGGACCCTTTTACACCCTTAAAAATAACTGAGGAACCCAAAGAACTTTTGTTTATGTAGGTTGCAGCTATAGATATTTACTACATTAGAAATTAAAATGAAAAAAATTTAAACATGTTTATTTATTAATTCATCTAAAAGTAAGAATAATAAAGCCATCACATGTTAATATAAACAATTTTTATGAAAATAGTATGTTTTAAGAACGAAAACAAAATTTAGTGAAAAGAGTGGCATCGTTGCATTTTCCCTATCTTTTGGATGTCTGGCCTGCTGGATCCTTGTGTCTGCTTCAGCACCCACAGCCATGTAGTATCTGCAAAGCTCTATGTGTTCATGGGAAAGAACGACAGGAAAAGAACAAATAACAGCTTAGCGTTACTACAAAAAAAGTTTGACCTCCTGCACACCCTAAAAGGGTCTTAGGTACCTCCAGGGGTCCCTGAAGCACAGTTATATTCCACCTGTTCCTTATTATATTCCAGCTTCACCATTCTACCTAGGTGTGTAATCTTTCTGTGCCTTAATTTCCCCATCTTTAAAATGGGGAGAATAATAATACTTACCAGCTGCGGTTGATGTGAGGGTCAAATGACAATTCATGTGAAGCGTTTAGAGCCAAGCCTGGTACAGAGAAAACTCCACGTCATTTAGTACGATTTTTAGATAGACACAGAAATTGATCATGACTATTTCTGATCTGCGATAGAGTATTGTTCACATATAGGATTTAATTTTATGCTACTTCCTTGGTCAGGGATGCACCCCCACTTTTAATCTTGATATGGAAAAATAGAGCACAGTGGCTGAAAAATAATAAAACTCACACAGTGCTGTTTTCTCTTTTGAAACGTTTCTCACTATATTTTAAACTCCATTTAAAATTTTTTCATATTGATAATCTCTTTGTGATTAGAACTGATGAAAACATGCTCTCCCTCTCCCCAAGATGAAACACGCCTGTACACGACTATTCTCTAAATATAGATCTCATTTGCTATTTACTGTCGCCATTAATTTGAATTCCTGAGAGGTCCAAGAAAAAAAAAACTGACTTCAACCTCTGTGATGATTCCTGAGAGATCATTGACCAATGCTTCTTTCATTTATAACCACTTGGCATATTTGATCTAATTGCCCTAAAAATAGTATGAATTAAAACTATCAATCAGGAACATTAACATGGAATGCTGATTTTTTTTTTTTTCATGTTCAAATTGCAATGATCCTCTTTTAACCCAGGGTGTATGGCATTCACATTCTGTTGTTTACTGCACCATGTGAGTTCAAATGCAAAAGCTTCACGTCACTTAAGTAACAGATGTAGTGTGCATGCAAAGTTGTGCAGTCTTGTGATCACTATCTTAAATGTGAGGAACTTCAAACAACAATAATAGGAGGTTAATCCAAGAAGCATTAGCCGTCTCCTCCTTATCCACCCTGAAAAGGGAAGCATTTATGTAACTAATTAGTTTCCCATAGTAAATAATCCACTGACATTCATAAGAAGCATTCCTATTGGAGCCTGGAGTAAATATTATGTTGCATGTTAAACTATAAATAGGATGAATAGTGGTACCAGGCCCAGTTTTAAAATGCTATGGAAAATAAATGAGCTCCGTCTGGGTAAAATGGGTGTCCTCTATATACAAGTGCTCAGCTGCCCAGCTCAGATTTCTCTATAGCTGCGGTGGAAACTTGATGATTCATCTCAGTTTCCAGCATGACTCTACAAGGTGGCTAAAAAAGTGAGCAAATGTTTCTCTTGGGAAAAAAAATGTAAAGGACAAAAGAAAACAAAATTTATAGTCGATTTAGAGACGTGGATTCCATCTAGCTTTAAGTGAATGGAGAAAACAGGGTTTTTCTACATACCAGAATTTGGAGTTTCTACTTGCAGCTTAGGTAATTTAAAGAGTATAGATAAGAAAACCATATGTTGCTGCAAATAATTTCATTGCAAACCATCTTAGCCTTGAAGTTCTTGTATTTAGTGACTTTTTTCGAAACTGCACTTCAGGTGAAGAAGAATAAATTCCAGAGAAGAAAAGTAAATAATGAAATGAAATCTCTACGTGGAGAAAATATCTCCAGCCCACAAATTTGGGTGAAGCATAAACCAGGTGCTCAATTTAAAGCCTAATTAAGAGGGAGTGAGAAGAATAGAAAAGAGAGCCAGGCATTTCAGGGCTCACCCAGGCATGGCCAAAGAAGCAGCTGCCTTTTTGGCATTTGATTAACAGGGGCCCAGAGATTCTCACTTGCCGCATTCCTCAAATTCTTTCTATGGGAGCCACACATTCTAATGAAATCTCTTTCAGTGGAACAATCCCATTCTTGTGTGTGACTATAGATTCATCTACTCAATCATTAATTCATTGATCTAACATCTCTGACCTATAGATTGGGCTAGAAATGCAAAGATGACAGAAACATTTAAAAAAGTTATATTCCCTGTCTCAGGAATTTTATAGTCTAGTGGAGTAGAGAGAGGAGAAAATAGATGATGACATTTTAGTGTGACGAGTGCTTTGGTGGAGGTAAGTACCAATAACTGCAGGAGTACAAGGGATGGGACCCAAGCCAGGCAGGGCTGTGGTTGGGGTGGATCCAGGTGATCTTCCTGGAGGAGTGGAGGAGAGGGATAAGGAAGGGTGGGAAGAGAGGAACAGAGTCCAGAGTCTCTGAGCTTCTCACAAACAGGGGGTGAGTGGGTGATCATCTAAGTTCGTCTAAGTTCCGTGAAAGCAGACCTTACCCAACTTTTCCATACACTGAGGATATCCAATAAATATCTGTGTGTTCATGTGACAAGTATTCACAGAGCACCTACTATGTGCCAGGTGCTGCTCCTGGTGCTAGGGATACTGCAGTGAACCAGACACACACTGACTGATTCCTACCCTCACGGCACTGATGCTCTTGTTTAAAGAATGAATGGGAACGAACAAGTGGAATGAGTTTAATTTCTTTTAAAGCTCCCCGACCAAAGCTTCATACCAAATACAAATTGGACATAATTAAAAGATCACCCTGTACCTCTGGAAACCTGGAGCTTTTGTATTTTAATTATCTATTTCTGTATACTTTAATTTTGTGCACTTTGTTACCTTTGTAATCATAAAAACAATAAAGATGCAAAGAGAAAAAAGCGAGTATACATGTGTTTGTTTAATAAGTGAGGCCACATTAATTTCTACAGAGAAATTATAGACGGTATTGTTTCTGTTTCCTGGGAAAGTGTGAGTTTTTCATCTGCTCCCTAACTTTTCTGATGTTTGGGTCAGAATCCATCCTTCCACCGTTTTAAGGCTGAGAACATTTTAGGGCTTTCTGCTCCTTTAACTGGGTTCCTAGAACAGTTGGCAGACACTATTTCTGGACTAACTGTATTCTCTTTAAAAATTTCCCCCACCAAATCGGACTTTTCTAGGTCTTAAGAGCATGGGCAAAACCACATTTTCTAATATCGTGATATCGTCAATGTGAAGTGTCCATCTGCCCATCCATCCATCATTTATTCATATCATGTACTTTATGGTGTCTGAACAGTTTAGTGCAAGTTACAAACAAGTAAACAGGCTGGTGTAATGCAATATTGTGTTACAGGAATCTAGGGTGCTATGAAGCATACCATAAAAGCCATTTGGCTAAGACGGAATTAATTCAACCTTAGTAGAATGAAGAACATTTAATTTTAAAACATATATCATACATAACTGTGATATTTTAAAATTTCTCTTTACTAAAATCATTTAAATATTTTTGATAGGACAAGATAGTTAGCCAATTGCCTAAATTATTATATAGTCCTGCCATAGACCATGTTACCAGCATGGACGTGTGCTTTGAGGACATTCTCCAGGATTGCACTTCAGATAAGGGAAAAGTAGTATCCACGGTGGTAGAAAATTAAGCAGAGAAACAAAAACTCTGAAATAGTTCCTTCTGATTTGGGTGAAGCCCTTGGATTTGGGTGGAAAAAAAATCAGATGCTCAATTCAAGATGTAATTGAGCTGTCAGTGTCTGCTAATAAGGTTGCACCAGTTCTCAGGGCCTACACGGCTCCTTGTGCACGGTAGGTTCTCAGTGTGCACCAAAGCCCTTCCCCATGAGCTAGTCACTGTGAAAATGTCCCAGAGGGAGATGCTTCCTTTTTAGTTGGGTCTCTATTACACCTAAAGAGATGGGAGGGAAGCTGCATCCACTATTAATGACTTTAGCTGATATTCCTGTGCTACCAATAGGCTTAGAAGAAAGAATATCAAGGGTGACAGCAAAATAATGATAAATGTTTTTTTGCCAGAAGACTGGCTCCAAAACTTTTTTCTAGGGCTAAGATGCCTCCTGGGCTGAGGCTACCCTGAGTCTGTCGTTTCCCTCACATGGAGTCTTCCCTGGGGATGAGAAGGCTGAATGTGGTCAGCTGCAGAGCCCGGCACAGGATGCCCTCTGGAATCCTGTGCTGTGGTGTCCGTGTCTGTAATTAACTGCCTGTGTTAGAAGTGGTCGGGGCTGTGCTGGTCTGGTGCTCACATTCCTGGTGAACTTTTGTCTCTGATCACAGGATCAGCCTTTCATTCTCTGAAGTCACATTGGGACATATCTTTCTGAGGATGTTCAAGGTTCTGACTATTGAAGAGTCCATTCTTGTTTGGGTCCCTGTTGTCTGAGTACATAGACTTGGGGAGGAGGGTCTGGGTGTAGTTCCTGCTGATCTCTCTCCGATCACTCCTTCCTTTGCTTAACTCATGCCAGCCCTGCTGGCCTCTTGACTGATCCTGGGACACAAGGTGGAATCCTGCCTCTGAATGTTCCTTCCGCCCAGGGTTGTTTCCATGCTTGCTCATTCAAGTGCTTCATTCACTCCCTAATTCAGGTGTCTGCTCAAATGTTGTCTTATCAGAGACCACCCTACCTGAGATACTACCTTCCCTCCTCTCCTTTCACATCCCTCAGTCTCTATCCCTTTCTGGCCTTGTTTCTCTTCTTAGTGTTTCCCAGCACCTGACACAGGTTGTGCATTTGATATGATGGGCTAAGGGCCTGTCTCCACTACCCAAATGCAAGCTCCTCGAGAGCAGCGCCTGGTTATGCCCAGCGCCTAGAACTATATATACATGGTACCTGATAGGTATAGTCAGAAGTAGTTTGAAATGCTTGCTGAGTGGATACGGGCTGTTTTCTCAAAAAACGACTCTACCTTCTCTGTCTCTGCTTGTTCACCTTCTATTCATTTTGTAACTCACGACAATGAGCTTCAACCTTGGCTGGATCATGACTGCTTACATTCGTTCAGTTCTTTTCAGTTTCTTTTTGACTTGACTTTTCTGAAGCAATTTGTGCTATGGAAAGAGTATTATGGGCTTTGGAGCCAGAAAGGTCTGGCTTTGAATCCCATTTCACCACTTAGTGGCTATGGGATCCTGGGCAAGTTATTTCCTTCCTGGGCCACAATTTCCATATTAGTTAAATCAGGATACTAATACCTCACTCATGGGATTTTTCCAGGAGCATTAAGTGAGAGAACATATGTAAAATCCTGGCACAGGGCTGAGACCCCAGTCGGAACTCAGTAAATGTCAGCTCTGTTGCTTTCTTCCCTCCCTGTTATGCTTCTGTGGCTCCACTCTCTTCCCTAGTTTTCCTCCTCTCTCTATTCACTTCTTTGTGTCCCTGGCACACTTTTCTTTACCCTTCTCCCCAACCCCTGCATATTGTTATTCCCCACGTCTGTCCTCAGCCTGGCTCTCTTTTTCTGGGAACGCGTGCTCCCTGGGATATCTCACCCACTCCTATGACTCCGGTACCATCTACCAATGATTCCAAAATCCACGGCCCTGTCACAGTCCTCTTCCCAAACTCATATTACTGACTGTCTACTGATGTCTCCATCCACCTGTGCCACTGCCATCTCCAGGTCTTGTCCCATCTCAACTCATTAACTTCCCTACCACCCCAAACTCTCCACCTTCATCTTTGAGAATGGTACTGTCTTCCCAGGTGCTCATTGGAAATTTGTGAGTCATTTTTTACTGTTTTCTGTCTTATGTTCCATGTCATTTAACTCAGTAAGTTCTAATTTCCAAATATGCTTCAAGCATTTCCCACTCAACCTGCTGCTCCCTTAGTTCAAGCTCTGATCCTTTCTTGCCTACTTGACTGCCACCGTTTTGAACTCTTCTCCCTGGTCAGTGTACTCTCTTTTCTACATAACCTTGCATTCCAGAGTGAACTTTCTAAAATGGAAATCTAATTGCATCACTTCTATTTACAAACAAAATTATTCAGTGGTTATCTGTCATCTTTAGGATCAAGTTCAAACTTTTTAGCACTACAGACACAACTTTTCTGAATGGCCCCATTCCCAGCTACACGTGCAGTCCCCAGCATGTCCTGCTGCTGCAAGCTCTGCCTTTGTCCACGCTGGTCCCATTGCCCGGAGCACCCTCCTCTTCTCCTCGTCCATTTGTCAATCTCTGCCTAAGCCTGGCAGTACTCAGTTCAACATCACCTCCTCTTTGAAGCTTTGCTGACCTTTCCAAGCTGGGGTGAGTGCCTGCCCCTGGGGTCCCCCTGCCTGTACTCCTGTTGTAAGACTTAGCACACTGCACTGTAACTCATTGCTTTTCCTCTTCCTTGTCCAGTCCCACAGGCTGGAATGTCACAGAGGCATTCACCTCTGATTCCCCAGCATTTAACATAGTGTCTGGCCCTCAGTAAATAATGGTTGGTGGAACAAATGGTGGGGTTAGTGCTTGGTTTAGTAGAGCAAACTGGCCGTGGCCTCACTCCTCCTTTAGAGCATTGAAGCTGCTGATAAATTTAGCTTTGAGTCACTCCACCATTGATTTCCTATTAGACTTCAGCTTTTTTTTTTTTTTTTAAAACATGTTCAATTTTTCTTCTCAATCAAATTTGAAGGAGTGCATTGGAGTAATTCATCTGTTGGTTCCTTTCACTCTCTGATGTACCACGATTACTGCTAGTGGGAATAGAAACTGAGAGCCCAAAGGAAAGTCCCAGCTCTGCCACGAAGCAGCTGAAGGGCCTTGCACGAGTCACTTATTCCCCCTGAGCTTCAATGTTCTCTTCTATAACAAACATGGAAGGAATATTCTTCTAAATATTTGTAGGGATTAACTTAAAGCAGATGAAGGCATCAAATGCAATGAATGCAGTCTCTTCAGGGCGTTATGCCCCATAGTTCCACATTTTATATCATCTTGAAATAAAGAGGGACAAATGTCACATGGCTGCATGGTCATGTTATTTTAAATCAGGAGAGGCCATATCAAAAATTGCAGGTGAAGTCATGAGAAAATAATGCAGAGTACTTAAATAACCCAGAGCACTCTGAACATACCAGAAGACTCTCTTAGAGAAGTGGTCTACGAATCTCTCCTTTGAAACGTGGACAAGCTGAAATGGAATTCCCTGGGGTGGAGCCATGAAGACTGCAGAAGCATCTACCTTGCTGGATCTCTCTGAGCTCCAAACTGGATGAGTTCAGGGTGTTGCCCTAGAATATTCTGTCGATGTGCTCTTCTGAAACCACTGATGATCACAGATGAAGATGTCACTGCTGTGGTTTAGAAATCCAAGAAGCCCCTGAAGAATGTTCCAAACACAGAGCCCCAGAAGCTGTCTGTTTTAATGGCTACAGAAAGGAAATGGACAGAAGAGCAGAGACAGGGAGGGAGCCTGTCTTTGGATAGATCAGTTCATTCAATATGACTTGCTGAGCAACTGGTATGCGCCAGATTCACTGTCAAGTTCTGGGAATACAAAGGTGCATAAGAAATGATTTGCGGCTGCAGTAGAAGAAGTTGGAGAAGGGATTTGGTATCACTGGGGAGTGTAGGAAAGGTTGAGCACAGGAGATGTGGCCCTTCTCTCAATGACTGGACACTACCGAGCACTGCAGGGACACAGCGACCAGGGGAGTGCGAGGAAGCCTGGCCTGACCTCCACTCTGTGAAGCCCCCTCCCAATGATTGCATGAGTGACAGGATGCCTCTTCTCCCATCTCTATACTACGGTGGACAGGGGTCCTCCCTCAGGTTCCGAGGCAGAGCCTCTGATGTGGTTTGGTCTATGAGCAGCCCGAGAGAGTGATCGCTCACACACATGGTTCTATTTGATAGGTACCAAAGGCCCCCTGCCCCACCACTTAGAAATAACTTCCCCAGAGCCCGTGTTACCTGACCTTTCACTAGTACAGATTCCTTCCTTCAGACTGTCAATGAGTGATCATTTGTCATGTGAATTCTTCTGCAAATACTAATAATACTTAATCTTTATGATAGGCTCCAGTTGAAAAGCTTTACAACTATTAAGTCATTTAATTCTCACAACAACCTAGTGAGGTAGGTTTATCATTATCCTCATTTCACGCATGAGGAAATGGAAGGGCAGAGCTATAAAGAAACCTGTCCAAAGCAGGCCACACCACTAGAAAGGGGCAGAGAGGAGATTTCAATCTAGGCTGATTGGCTCCAAATTTGGACTATGAATCACTATGCTATTCTAGAAAGAGCAGCGTTGAGCCTTATTAGTGATTCATTCCTTAATTTAAATTACAGTAGCTAATATTTAACAAGCATTTAAGGTGTGCAGGCACTGCACCAAGTGATTTTTGTTATCTCGTTTACCATTAATAAAACCCAATAGAGTAGGTACTGCTATTATTACCATTTTACAGATAAAGAATTAACTTGAGATCACAGAAGCAGGAAATACGGAGCCAAGAAATCAGGCAGTTTAACTCCAAAACCCACGTGTGCAATGATGACACCCGACTAGGATGAACAATTGGGTGAACTGCTGTGTGCTGTGATGCCCGGTTTTCTCGGTGAGAGTGCAGGCACTGTGGGAAGGCCAGTCCAAGGGCGCTGTGGTGCTCCTGGGGGGCATGGGACAGGGGGCAGCAAGGAAATAACCTTTTTTACTTCTCAGTTTCACCCAGGGCTGACTCTCCCGCTGTCCAGCTCAGAATTTGGAGAGAATGGCTTTATTTTCTAAAGCCTTACTTAATAGGCCAAACAGTCCATCATTGAACTTTAAAATCAGAAAGGTTAGAGACATTTTATTCTGACTTCCCACTCAATGCCATATGTAGGTTCCCTGACAGGTACCAACTCTCTCTCTACTGACATGCTCATCCACAGGAACTTGTGGCTCCCTAAGACAGCCATTCCTTTGTCAGAGCTCGCTACTGTGACCAAATTATTGAGCTAAAATCTGTCCCCCCGTGACTCCTGTTTTATTCCCCTGGAGCTAGACAAATTGGGCCCCTCTGTTCTTGAGTCTTTCCTGTCATCTCATCTCACACTGGGCTCCTGCTACTCTGAAAGCTTATGACACACCAGCTTTCAGGGGGTCAAAAAAGCCACGTTTCCTGCTACTGCAGGACCATTGCTCATGCTAGTTCCTCTGCCTGGAAGGCTATCTCCTCTCTTCCAACCCATTTAGTTAATTTTGACTCCTCCTTTCACTTCAACTCAATGATTTCCTCAGTAAAACCTTCCCTAGCCCCACTGACTTGGTTAAATCTCCCAAATATATAGTTCCAGAATATCATTGTCTTAGATTATGTTCTAAAAGCAGAGGCTGTGGGAGGGATGGGTATGCTCCTGGTTTATTGAGGGAGTGCCCCCAGGAAAACTGGAAGGGAGCGGAAGAACCAAGACCTGAAAGGGGAAAGAGCTGCTCAAAAATGTGGCTTCAGGTGAGTCTGGCTTTAGCCTGATCTGGAAGGGAGCTCTGGAGGGTAAATGGAATTGCGGTCTGTCCTGCTTTGAGGCAAATGCAGGGGCTCCTGTACTGCTGCCAGACAGCAATTGCCCATGGCGGTGGTCTGGGGGGCATTAACTTCCAAGCACTTCCAGCAGGAGAAGTTGATGGGCAATCCTCTGGAAAGGTTGCAGGCATGAGGCATTAGGAGAAGACAGTGGCAGCAGTTGGGGAATGGGGATCACAAAGTAAACAGATAAAAGACCTCCCTGAGGTCTGAGTGGGGCACCCACAGTGTGTGCTGCGATCACAACCTCTCTTTCATGGAACTTGCCCAAGTCAAACTGTCTCATTTGCATGTGTGGTTACTTGATTGAAATCTGTCTCTTCTATTGGAGCATTATCTCCTGTTAGGCAGGATGTGAGTCTTTGATCGTATGCTTTCCATAGTGCCAAGCACAGGGCTTGTAGACAGTCTGTGTTCAGTAAGGACTTGTTGAGTGAGTAAATGGATCAACAAGTGGATGAATGAAGGCTACTTCCTCCTTTAGATGACAACAGTCTCTTTTGCTTCCATATCTCCTATTCTACTTATCAGCTTTTGCACACTTTCGATTGCCTTCTGCCTTACAGAATCTTTTCCTTTCTGGCTTCCTTAAATTACATTTCCCATCCTGTCTAGGAATCCTACATCCTGGTTGTTGATCCGGGTCATCTAGAGACATTCCCCAAGTGCTTGTTCTCAAGAACGGGGATCAGCCTGCCTTTATAACAACTCACAATTGTTGAGAGCCCCAAGGAGAAAGGTGACTAGCAGGCACCCTTCAGATCAAGGTTCCTCATGTTCTCTCAATGCTCCTTTCTTGGTGTCAGGGGAAACAGTGATGAATTGCAGTCTTTTTTGTTCTCCAGGAGATTTCTATGGCTAACTTTTCCATGACCTTTTGCTGTATTCCACTACCTTGCCTTATATTATTTAGACTGCTGAGGATTTTTATTAATTCTTTCTAATCTGTCCATTGGTTAATTTAATTAGCTAAATCCCACCTGTTGTCATATAGATTGTTGAGGGGTCAGGGCCCAGAAGTAATGGGACGAGGGAAGTCTAAGTTTGTAGAGAGGCTATTTGGTGCCTAAAAGCTTTAGAAGGTTGATGGTACTGGGCACTAGGCACAGAGAACAGATGATAGAAGGTTCTGAGGCACAGCTGTTTTAAATTCTAGTTCTGATTCTATGTATTAGATTAGACAGCTGAGTTCCAATTATGCTCTGCCTTGCAGAAGTGTGTGTGTGTGTGTGTGTGTGTGTGTGTGTGTTTGTTTCAGTCAGTGAAAAATATTGGCTGGGGTCTACTAGGCGAAAAAGTCCCTTCCCTCAAGGAAAATTCCTGTTCATGTGTGTGCGTACATGCACAGATCCAACCCTGAGATTTGCAGCTGTCTAAATCCTGAAGCGTGGATACTCATAGGGATTTTCATAACTTCTCCTACCACACATAGAGCAGCGTGGTGTACAGGACAGAGCACTAGGCTAGGAGCGAAAGAGCTAGCACCCATTCTTCGCTATGAACTGCCCAGCTGGGTCACCTTGGGAACTGTACTTCGCCTCTCTAAACCCCAGTTTCTTCATTTATGAAACAAAAGGGTTGGAATAAATGTCCTTCAGCTGTAGAATTCTATGGATACATGTATTGTGGGTCTACTATGGGCATGTTTGTGGCATCTCATTAGATTTCATTTTCTTGTGGAATTGTCTGTGGAGCTGCTGTCATCCTTGACTTACTGGTGAGGAAACCAAGGCTAGAGAAATTGAGTTACTTTCCCACAGTCACTTAGCAAGTCAGTGTCAGAGCCAGGCTTAGAACCAATTGACCTGACTCCAAGTCCAGTGCTATTTGCCCTGTCATCACAACCACTCCTCACCCCTCTCCAGTGCTTTCCATCGCCTGGGACTGCAGAGTGGCTTTGGTGGGGAGTTGGAAGAGAGATGGAGAGAAATCCCATCTGGATTGGCTGTGGGACCCCTACTGCCATCCTGCTTTAAGTCCCTGTCTCTGCACCTTATTCTACTCTGGAGCAGTGGATCAGCAGTGGGAAGGGAGAGCCCCAGCTGAGGACCCTGAGCACTTAGAAAAAGGATTTAGAGTTGCAAGCTAATCTGACCCATATCCAGTGATGTGCACAACAGTCATTATGTTCTATAGTATTCAAGAATAAGTAGTGAATAGTTTACGTGAGTTTGATTAGTATTAGATTTTAAAATTTAAGCTAAGCACTGTTAGTTTCAGAAGGAAAGACTTGACCACAATAAAAAATTCTTCACATTTCCCTTTCCCCCTAAGTGATTGGGGCCCCAGCTCTGCCTTTTCCTGATGTGTAATTTTGGGCAGTGGTTCACTCAGCCCACTTGTCTGCAGTTTCATCATCTACAGAATGGGACAACAGTGATAACTATTTCCTAAGGTTTTGGTAAAGATTAGATGATGTCTGGTGGAAAGACTTTGTAGACTGTAAAGTACCAAACAAATGTTCATTGATATTTTGTGCTAGGTCCTGTGCTATCCTAGTTTCTGGGGATATAAAAATGAAGAGGACACAGTCCTGGCCTTTAAATGCTGTTTTCTCGATGCCCCTGTGGCTAAAGGCTACCTTTTACTTGTGTGTTCTAGTTGCTGCAGGTCACATAGTTTTCTATTTCTCTCGTTACTCATAGTTAATATTACACATAAAGCGAATTGAGTTGAATTAAGGGAATATCTCCTTTCCTTCTGTGCAAAACTTCAATTGCCTAGTGTAGATTTTCTGATCAGATTGCTTTCCTACCCAAGCGTTCATCTGTCAGTGACTAAGGCACAGTACAGGAACACCGTGCAGAGTGCTGGCATGAGTGAGCAGCCAGAGTGACCTGGCCAGGTGGAGATTAGGAGCCAGGAGCCGTGACTAACTTCATCCAGGTGTAAGGGGTGGCTGTGGCAGTGATATCCCACTGTTTGCTCATAACATCCTCCCTCTGGCTTTCATCAGTGAGCCCCCAGGTTTAGCTGGTACATGACCGCCATGCTCCATTACATCTATGTGTGGTTGTAAGACTAAGTTCTATGATGTGAACAGAAGTGACATGTGCAACTTCTGGGGTTGTGCCTGTAGAGGACGGCTTTTTACTCAGTTTTCTTCTTTCCTTTCTGTAGCTGGAATGTTGGCATGATGGCAGAAACCACTGGAGCCGTCTTGGATGACAAATGGAAGCTGCATGCTGAGAAGGACGGACAATGTGATCAAAAGAGCCTGCGGTTTTAGCACCCCAGAGACAACGTTACAGACATAGACAACCTACACACCGACTGCTATCTAAGGAAGAAATATACCCTATTTTGTTTAAGTCTCTGTTATTTTGGCATGTGTTATGGCTGTTGTATCCTAACTAATCTAACAAAAAATAATATATTGTACCCTGATGAGAATGGACACTTCCATATATTATGAAAACCATTTGATGAGGTAGTTGTAATTTAGTGGAAAAAACTCACATACTGATATTGAACAATTAGTTAGGCATTGTCACAGAATAATTGTTGGCAAGTTGTTAATTTGTGTCTCAGTTTCCACACTTGTAAAATAATAATAATGGCAGATGTAATGGTATCAATGTCTAACATTATTGAATATGTAGCTTGGTTCAGGTGCTACACATTGTTGGGATTAAGTAAGATTCCTTTTCTCTTGCTGTTTTTAGAATTCTCTCTTTGTCTTTGAGCTTTGAAAATTTGACTATAATGTGTCTTGGAGAGGATCTTTTTAGATTGAATCTGTTTGGGGAATTTTGAGCTTCCTGGATCTGAAGGTCTGCATCTCTCCCAATCCCTGGGAAGTTTTCTGTTATTATTTCCTTGAACAGGTTTTCAATAGCTTTTCCTTTCTCCTCCCCTTCTGGAATGCCCACAGTTCTGATGTTAGCATGCTTGAGGTTGTCTGCTATTATATATATATATAAATAAATATTATTATTTGATTTTATCCCCATACTGATTTCTTACTTACTCAACTGCTTATAGGCATTGACCACTCCTGAGATTTTGCATCCATATTCCCCAAAAGATATAGTCTAAAATTTAGCACATAGTAGATACTTAATGAGTAAATGTTAAAGGCATAGCTTATTTTTAAGTGGACACCTCTGTTCACAGAATGATATTTTTATCTTGATTTAAAGACAATTTTTAAATCGTATTATATACATAACATAAAATCTACTATTTTAACTGTATTTAAGTGTGCAGTTTAGTGACATTAAGTACATTCACACTGTTGTGCAACTATCACCACTGTCCATTTCCAGATTTTTTTCATCATCTCAAACAGAATCTCCATACTCATTAAATAATGACTCCCCATTCCTCCCTCCCCTCGCCCTTGGTAAACTATTCTACATTCTGTCTCTATGGATTTGCTTATTCTATGTACCTCATGTAAGTAGAATCATTCAGTATTTGTCCTTTTTTCTTTGGCTTATTTCACTTAGCATAATGCTTTCAAGGTTCATCCATGTTGGAGCACATGTCAGTCATTCATTTCTTTTTTAAAGCTAAATAATATTTTACTGTATGTTGTTTGTCCATTCATCCATTGATGGACACTTAGGTTGCTTCCACCTTCTGGTTATTTTGAATAATTCTGCTATGAAAATGGGTGTAAAAATTCTTGATTTATTGTTAAAGCAGCAGTTTTGACCTCACATCTGGAGTGGACATCTGTGATTCTTCTGGGGTGGTGCAGCACACTGGGACCTGCCTGTGCTGTTTCTGTAGGAGCCATGGTTGGGGTATTGAATGCCTCATTGGTGCTTAAACACAGCAATTGGTCCCTGGCATACCTGTGGGAATGTCCAGTGCGCTGTTATCTCCTCACTTTGCATGGAAGGACTCTAACGGACAGAGAGAACATGGGGAGGGTGACATTGGGGTATATGGGTACAACATGAGTTTGTGCAAATGAATTTCTTTCTGTTCCTGGATATAACATGTTGCACTTGATATTCCCAGATTGGTTGAAGGAGTGCTAAATAGAGAGTCAGAGGTTGGAGACTTGGAGCTGGAGGTCAGGCCTTCCATTCTCTGGTACTATAAGTGATGTGGATGTGTTTGGCTGATAATCCTTTGGTTTCTCAATGTTTGCTCTCTGTTGTAGAAGCAGAAGCTGATGACATTTAAGCTGTCTTAAAAAAGAATGGCTGAAGAATATGGCTATTACTACAGCTTCTGAGAAAGGTGATCACGAGGAGTCTCACTTAGGTGATCTTGCTCCGAAGAAACAACTCCCGAGATCTGCAGCTTTTTTACTGGCAGCAGAGAATTTTAGAATTTGTGTCAACATAGAAACCACTGCATGGCCTTGGAGTCTCTTAAGTTGATCCTGCAGTCTGAGGGGTCAGATTCCAGGATGATGGGATTTTGACTGTCTCTAAATTTCAGACAAAGTCAGATGAGGACAGCATAGGCAGGTGTTCTCAGATGTCCTTGGTTTGGGCTCTGTCCCTCTGAGTTTCAATCATTCAGTAAAAATTTAGATCCTTTTTTGTGTGTGGTTTTAAATTCTCTGTTTTACTGCTTGCTAAACTGTGTAAAAGTTCTAGTGAGATACACTAAGAAAAATAAGGATGTTGGGCAGTGGTAGAAAAAAAGGACTTCTATTTGATGTTTTGGTTAACTGCGGAAATAAAAGAGTTTATGGAATAGAATAGCTCCAGATCCTCTGGCTGGGGTCCAATGCCCTAATTTTTGCTCTGCTTACTGGGTTTCTGAAAAATTAGCTATTTTTTAAAAATTGAAAACGAAATATATACACATTGCCTTGGCCTAGGAAACAGAGCCTGAAGAAAAGCTCAAGTGCTCCTGCTTAGTTGGGAGGTACAATGCCAAAGCAGCCAGAGGGAGGGAAGACGGTGCTATGGTCAGGAAAGACGGGAGGCAAACACATACACACATAAGGTGGCTGCTGCTTCACAGGTGGCTCTGGCCAGTTTCTCAGCCCCACGGTGTGGCTCTGGACAAGATCTGCAGAAACACTGCATCCTGCCGCAGTCCATCGGGGGATGAATAAAGAAGACATGTATTTGTTGTCTCTTTTCCTTCTCTGTCCTCCCACAGCTGAAGTTCACCCCATGAGGTGTTACTGCCCCTGTACTTTCAGGGCCATCACCTGACCCCTTGGCAGCTGCTGGAGAAGTCAGACCGCCCTGTGTGGTACTTCTGAAGTGGTGGGAGGAGCCAGGGACACTGGCCATTTACCTCATCTGGTGTGACTGGTTTGTCACAATGACAGCAGATGGGCAGGGCAAGCAGCAGAGGTCTGGGAGAGCTGAAGCTAGAGAATCGGAGGTAGCCCACAAGATGGGATCCATTTAGACATGGTAAAAATTCAAGCAATACCAGAGTATACAATAAATACATTTTCCTTCCATCCCAGACCTCTGAATCACTGTCCATAGTTTGCCATAACGTTCCTTGCATACCAAACATTCATCTATGTTTAGAAGATGGTATTAGTCAGGATAAGGTTTGCTACTTGTAACAGAAACCCCAAATAGGTGGTGTAACCAAGAGAGACTTATTGTTCTCTGTTATGTAAAATTCAGAGGAGGGAAGGGAAGGAGGCCAGTGGCAGCTTTTTGGTTATCGCTCTGCTCCACCAGTTGCTTCTAGCCTCAAAGTTGCCACATGTTCCAAAATAGTTACTGGAGCTTCAGACATTACATCCATGTACCAGGCCAAAAGAAGAAGAAAAGGACAAAGGATTGTGTCTTCTAGCTGGGTTAACTTTTCTCAGGGTCTTACCCAACAATTTCCACTTGGGTCTCATGGGTTACCCCTAGCAGCAAGGGAAGCGGGAAAATAAGGCCTTTTAGACAGGTACTTTGCATCCCAGAATAAAATCAGGGTTTATTTAGTAAAAATGAAGGAAAAAAATGAATACTGGGTAGATAGCTAGCAGCTTCATCTGATACAAATTCAACACCTTGCTTTTTAAAATTGAATGTATCTTGGATATTGTTCTAAAATAATGCAAATGGACTTTCTCCATTAATTTGAATATATGCACTGTATTCCACTGTGAGAACACTAAAATTTACTTAATATGTTCTTTATGGGTAGATATTTAAATTATTTCCAATATTTTGTTATTATAAGCAGCACTGCAATTAACATCCTTGTACATATATATTTACTTTTTATTTGCATATATATCTCTAGGATAGATTTACAGATGAGAAATGGCGGGGTTGAAAGAGTAACTGCATTTTACATTTTACTATATATTGTCAAATAGCTCTCCAAAATGTTGGCATTAACTTACATTCTCAGCAACAGTATAGGGGTTCCTATTGTCTTCACCCCAGATAACACTGTGTGTTGTTAAACTTTATGACTTTTTCCAATTTGATAAATAAAAATGACGTCTTTTCAATTTGACTTTTATTAATTGTCTTATTAACTTTTTAAATGATCATAGAAATTGTCAGTTCTATCTATTTCCTGGCCTTAAACCAGTTTGGATCAATGGGTGTATATATTACTTTTCACAATTTTACAGAAAGGAAGATTTAAATTCTCAACATGCAATCCACTGCAGTACTGAAACATTTAAAAAAAACCAGCTTTATTTAGTTATAATTTACATACCATAAAATTTATCCTTTTAAAGTGTACAATTCAGCAGTTTTTAGTATATTCATGGAGTTTTTCAACCATCACCATTATATAATTTCAGAACATTTTTACCATCCCCCAAAGATATCCTGTACCCGTGAACACTCACTTACCATACCCCTCCCCTCCTCATGGTCCCTGGAAATCACTAATCTACTTTCTGTTTCTGTGGACTTACCTATTCTGGACATTTAATATAAATGGAATCATATAGTAAGTGACCTTTTGTGTCTGGCTTCTTAGCATAATGTTTTCCAGGTTCATCCGTGTTGCAGCATATATCAATACTTCATTCCTTTATTTTCTTGCATTTTTTTATTGTGGTAAAATGTACATAGTATTTATCATTTTAACCATTTGTAAGTATACAGTTTAGTAGCATTAAATGCATTCCCAGTGTTGGGTACCCATCACCACCATCCATCTCTCAAACCTTTTTATCTTTCCAAACTGAAACTTTGTACCCATTATCTACTAACTCTCCTTTCCCCCTCCAACACTTCCAGTCCCTGGTGGCCACCATTCTGCTCTCTGTCTGTATGAACTTGACTACTCTAGGGACCTCACATAAATGGAATCATGCAGTATTTGTCCTTCTGCGTCAGGTTTACTTTACTTAGCATAATATTTTCAAGATCTATCCATATTCCAGCATATATCAGAATTTCATTTCTTTTTATGACTCAATAGTCTCCCATTAAATGTATGTATATTGCTAGATCATATGGTAATTCTATGTTTAATTTCTTAGGAACCCACAAACCACAGTGGCTGCCCCATTTTACATTCCCAATAGCAATGTACAAGGATTCCAATTTCTTCACATCTTTGCCAACACTTGTTATTTCCTATTTTTGTGATAGTAGCTATCCTAATGGGTGTGAAGCAGTATCTCATTTTGGTTCTGATTTGCATTTCCCTAATGACTTGTCATTTTGAGCATCTTTTCATGTGCTTATTTGCCATTCGTATCTTCTTTTTAGAGAAATGGCTATTTCTCTAAAAGAGCCCATTTAAAAAATCAGGTTTGGGGCTGGCCCGTGGCTCACTCGGGAGAGTGTGGTGCTGATAACACCAAGGCCACGGGTTCGGATCCCATATAGGGATGACCGGTTTGCTCACTGGGTGAGCGTGGTGCTGACAACACCAAGTCAAGGGTTAAGATCCCCTTACCGGTCATCTTTTTTAAAAAAAAAATCAGGTTTGGTCATTGTTGTGGAAAGAACAAATATTTTAAAAAAATCTATATTTCCAATATTGTTGCTTTCTCCTGACAATTTACCCTATTTGTCAGTTTCCCCTTTCCGCCTGTGATTTCCTTCTGTCATACAACAAACTTCCATAGACTGGGTGATTTATGAGCACCGGAAATTTATTTTTTACAGTTGTGGAGGCTGGGAAGTCCAAGATTTGGTGTTGGTGAAGGCTTGCTCTCTGCTTTAGAATGGCACCTTGTCATTGTGTCCTCAATGGTGGAAGGAGCTAACAGCTCTCTTGAACCTCTTTTATAAAGGTACTAATCCCATTCGTGAAGCCTCTGCTCTCATGGCTTAATCACCTCCTAAATGCCCCACCTCTTAATACTGTCACACTGATGGTTAAATTTCAACATATAAATTTTGGGGGACACATTCCGGCCATAGCACTTGTGTTGATGCTGCACTTCCATTCATATCCTACGTATAACTGTTCCCATGGAAGGTCCCTTGATTAGAGTCATGCAGAGGTGTCCCTGCCTTCTTGTTTTCATTCTCCATACCTTGTTAATTCCAGGTGACTATTATAATTCAAGTTTTCAACTTTTACGATGACAAGACATTTCCTATGTAAGATAATCCTGAATCATTTTTCACCCTTGATGTTAAATTTACAGTCAACTTGATGCCTCTAGAATTCATGTATATGATCACTCTTTTCATTTTGTCTTTATCCTATTCCCTCTTAACCAGTTGTGTGTTGGTTAAAGGGGCATAGAACCCAGATGAATGGCCACAGGAGAAACAGATTTCCATTTTGTTTTGTTTATTCATTTGTATTTGATTACAGTCATCCTAGTAGATATGAAATGGTAGCTCAATATAGTTTTGATTTGCATTTCCATAATAACTAATGATGTTGAACATCTTTTCACATGCTTATTTGTATATCTTCTTTTGAAAAATGTCTATTTTAATCTGTTGTCCATTTTTAAATTGGGTTTGTTTTCTCTTTCTTTTTGAGTTGCAAGCGTTCCTTACATATTCTGAATACAGGTCCTTATATGATATACAACTTGCAAATATCTTCTGCCATTCTGTGGATTATCTTTTTACTTTCATGATGGTGTCCTTTGAAGCATAACAGTTTTTAATCATGATGAAGTCCAAGTTATTTAGTTTTTCTTTTGTTACTTGTGCTTTTGGTGTCGTAGCTAAGGAACCATTGCCTAAATCAAGCTCATGAAAACTTATTCCTATGTTTTCTTCTAAGAGTTTTATAGTAATAGGTCTTACATTTAGGTCTATGATTCATTGTGACTTAATTTTTGTATATGGTGTGAGATTGGGGTGAGACTTTTTAAAAAAGTTTCTATAAAACAACAAGTTTTTCATTACATCTGAGCAGTATACTTCCTTCCTTCATTTTAGCTCATTTTACTTCAGTAGAGATTTATTCATTCATGTATTTATTCAACAAGTATTCAGTGAGCAAGTGCTTTGTGCCAGGCTCAAGCACGGAATACAAAGGGGAATGAGAAGTAGTCTCTATTTCCAATGAGCTAAAAGTGCAGGAGGAAAAAAGAGAAGGAAATCAACAACTACATGTGCAGCAATAGGACGTGTACTTAATCCAGTTTGAGGAGGTCAGGAAAATGTTTCTCTGGAAAAATAATGATTGACTTAAGCACTGAAGAATGAGGTAAAATATATCGAGTGGACAAGTGTGGTGAGAGAGGGGTGACATTCCAGGTGGGGTGAAAGTACACGTAAGGAAAGTTATGGAAGGACCGGCCCGGTGGTGCACTGCTACAGTGCGCCGCTTGGGAGTGCGGCGGCGCTCCCGCTGAGGGTTCGGATCCCACATACAGACCGGCTGCTCACTGGCTGAGCGAGGTGCAGACACAACACCAAGGGTTGCAATCCCGTTGCCGGTCCTGGTCCGGTAAGGGTGTGACACTGAGGGTTGCGATCCGTTGCCAGTCACGAAAAAAGACAAAAAGGAAAAAAAAAAAAAAAAAAAAAAAAAAAAGTTTTGGAGCCCAG
>NW_007726189.1:248140-274714 GCF_000696425.1 Galeopterus variegatus | reverse complement strand
AAAAAAAAAAAAAAAAAAAAAAAAAAAAAAAAAAAAAAAAAAAGAAAGTTATGGAGCCCATGAGGAAGCATGGCTCATTTGCAGATGTGAATGTGCAGCTGTTATCCTGTGAGGTGTCATACTGGGAAGTTGTAATACAATGCTGGTAGCAAAAAAACAAAGGTTTTTTTTGAGCTGACTTTGTTCAGAGGTCTTTGCTATAACACAAATGAGAAGCTAGGAAAGGCTAACGTAAATCAGACGTAGTAGAAATGAAGTGGGGAAGAAGATTCAAAGAACATCTGGAAAAGGTGAATTGATGGGAGTTGGTGATTGATTAAATTTGAACAGTGAAAAGAAGGAGATGATAGGACAACAGCTTTGGGGGCAAAGGAGTGCTGAGATAATGAACTCAGTTAGGGACCTAGATATGGCTTGTAAACATCTACCACATGTTAAGTAAACTTGGATCCGGTTTAAAGTTTTCAAAAGTCTTTAAGGAAGGTTGTTTAAATGCTCTACTCTTTCTTCAAAGTCCAATTCAATTCCTCCCATTTGAATTCTTAAATAAGGAGAGTTTCTTATACTATTGCTGAAACATTTCTGGATCAGGTTTGTATTCTGTTCCCTCCCTCTGTCCTGTATTCTTTTTTTCCTCATCCTTTTTTCAACACTCGATTGCAAATTTGTGTTGAACTAGCATATTGCAGGCTGGGGAAAGAAAGAACCCAGGTGTCCTGAGTCCCAGCACTGCTTTTTCCAGCTGCCTCCCTATGCGGAGATTCCTGTCTATGTTGAAGAACTTGCCAGGTCCCAACGGAGGCAAAAGTATTTGCATTCCTGTCAGTTCCCTTGGTAAGAACATAGCATGGAACTAGCAGATGCTTCACAAGGAGGACATGAGGCTTGTTAGAATAGGAAATGCAGATAATTGGCAGGTTCCTTTGCATCTAGTCTGCCAACACTGGCCTGAAAACAAGCCGCCACTAAGTGCAGCTTTTCCTCAGTGCAGCTGTGGCTCCCAGCATTCAGAGTCTGTTCTTTGGGAAATAGCAACACATTGATCTGAGCTGTAAAGGCTGATGGCTGAGGACAGTGAGGAGGCTCTAACTAATGTATTGTTTGGTTGGTGTGGCTGCTGGGGTAGTGCATGAGCCAGCCTTTTGCTGCTGCTTCTCCTTTGCTGTGACCTGGCATTTCAACAGCAAAATGATGGGCTCATGTCCCTTGGCCATATGACAGGCCCAGGAAGCCCAAGGGGAGCAACAGTCAGTGTGTCTTCTTCACTGAAGTGTAAGCTGTTTGAAGACAGGGGAGTCAGATTTATTTTTGTATTTCCTGCAGCACTTAGTAGAGTGATTTTCCAGGAGAGAAGTTAGTTGAAATCGATTCACCTACCAACGCTTATTCTGAGAAGGTGGTAGGTTGTCTGCGTCCCTGACTCCCTCCCCTTCTCAGCTCATTCTCAGGAGGGCTGGTGGGGCTTGGAGTGGGCATCTGGGCTATGACTTGCCCAGGATCTCTAGAAAGAGCAGGCGCAGGAGTTCATCTCCCTGTTCTGGGGAGGGCCGAGGGACCAGTAGAAAAGGAACTTGCCGCTCCTTGAGGCTGGGGCAAACACTGACCATTCCTGGTTCCCCCTGGAGGCTGAAGCTGGAGAACTAGGGCCTACATTATTCTCTCCTGGTGAGCCTGATGGCCCCAGGGGCATGCTGCCTCCCCGAGCCTCTGTTGAGTGTTGCTGGTTTGAGGCTGCGTTTGCTCACAGTGGTCCACCTTCAACCCATCATTGCTTTGCTCGAGTTCCAGAGCCCCCCGCAGGCTGACTCATCTGGCTGCAGGGCAGGGGCGGACACAAAATCATGACCGGGTGAAGAAAGAACCACAGCCGCTGGATACGAAAGCCAAGCAGGACATCTGGCCCCAGAGGCTCTCTCCAAAGAAAAAACCTCCTTCCATAGACAGGGTAAGAAGAAACTCTTAACAGATGATATCACGAAAATTCTTGAGATGATGTTAGAACTTTAATAAGGCTTTCTTAAAGAAATATGATTTTTTAAAATTGAAACATAATTGATTATACATATCTGTGAAGTACAGAGTTGAATATCAATACCTGTATACAGTACACGATGGTCAAATCAGGATTATTAGTATACTCACCTTTACGAAATGTGATCATTTTTCGTGAGACTTAAATTTCTCACTAACCCCTCCTCTCCCTTTCCTACTTCTAATAACCACAGAAGAACTATGGTTTTTGAAGAAATTCAACAGATGCATTTTGAGTACTTATTACTATTAAGAAACCCTTATGCTAAGTGTTATGAGTACAGTGATAACTGAGATTGTCCCTTCTTTCAAGGAGTTTATAATCTGAGGAAGAGAGACTTACAAATAACCAGACATGGTACAAAGGAGAATGACACAGAGCTTACCTGAAGTAGGAATAGTGTTTTTGCAGAGAGAAGAAACAGCTATTAATTCCAAATGGCAGATAAGGGAACCTTGGCAGAGGAGGTTTCCACTGGGTTCTGAGAGATGAGAAAGGTCCCAGCAGGGGGAAGGTGAGGGGAAGGACAGGCAGGCTGTGACTGCTGAACTTGGGGAGCAGTGTGTGTAGACCGGTGAGGCTGGAAAGCGGCTTTTCCCACAGGTATAGAAGCAGCATCCCAGACCCAGACCTTGGCGTCAGGCACACTTCGTTTTTGAGGACTGTTCCATCCCTCACAGCAGGGCAACTTCTGCGGGTCATTGTTAACACAGGAAGAGAGCTTCTGTGAGGACTGGGAGCAGTGTACCTACAGAGCGTGCGCTGCACTGTGGCCTGCTGGTGTAGGGGCTGCTGCCTGAATGCACAACCCAGAGAGAGCCCTGGGTATGTCATCTCCATTTTATAGCTGAGATATCTGAGCCTGGCAGAGTTTAAGTAGCTTGTCTTCACTGTCTCAGCAAGGAAGAATTCCAGTCTTCCCCTCGAAAGACGCCACCCCATAGGGAGAAAGGCCCATGTGGGAGGGGCTGTGTAAACGCCTGTCACCACCTTCAAAGAGTGTACAACTGGGCTTGTTTCACATGGGAAGTTGGACTGGAAAATGGGGGGGGCACAGAGTTGTGGTGCAGGAGGGGACAGAGGTGATCATGTTGCTGTGAGCGGCAGTGCTGATGGGGGCTTCCTGGAGGAAGTGGAACTGTCCCCTGGACTTGGCTGAGGAGATCTGCCTGCCCCAGGCCACCGTCCTCCCACCCCGTGGCTGGCAGTGCTGTGCTGACGGGCCGCATCTTTCTCCCAACCTGGGGAGGCTCTGGAGGCGCTTGGCGCTTGGCTCCCCACAAGGTCAGCTGAGCTCCTTGTTGGGGCTGCATCACCAGTCAACCTCTCCCTCTCTTCCCTGTCCCCTCCCTTCCATGGGTGCTGGCCCAAGAGCGTTTCCTAATAGATGTCTGCACGTTAGTCTCTGTCTCTGTTCGCTTCCCGTGGAACTCAACCTGCGACGTCCAGACCCAGATCATAACTCGTGGCTTTGGCCTACAGCTGAGTCTCCGTGATTCAAGCCATCCCTGGGTGCTGTAGAGAGAGGGCCAGATCAACACAGAAGGCCGATGGATTCCCAAGAACCCACCAGGGAATTCTCCTACAGGGCCTGAGACCTGTCCCTGTCCCCCATCTTCCACCTATCCCCTTAATATTCTTGTCTGGGAGGAACACATTCTTTTAAGCTTGGGGGGCACAGCTGAGTGTGTGTGTGCTGAAGGTGGTTAGTCATGGCACAGAAGCACTGTGAGGTGGAGGTGGCTTTGAGGCCACTGACCAGGGAGAGGAGCAGGGTGCAGGAAAGGGACGTGGAGAAGGACTGATTGAGAATGAGGCTCAGAGTTGAGTGGGAAGGAGAATCAGAGTCCCAGAAAGGCACATCGCTGGTCTCAATCCTTTTTAAACCTGTGCTGCTTTTGATGGATATGAAAATATTGTGCTCAGTCATAAATATGAGAATATTTTCATTTAAGTGATTTTTTCCCCTAAGATATATATATATATATATATAGTTGTTTTGTTTTCAATACATTTTGTGTATAATTAAGGTATGCAATGTGATGTTATGAGATATATATAGTAAAATGGTTACTATAGTGAAATGAACATATCCATTGGGTTAACATAATAAAACAGGCTTAAATAGGTCATCATAAGAAAAAAAAATCATGCTTGAAAGGATTGCAGATGTGCAGAAATGGAGAGCCCAACTTCTGCAAATGCTCACCAGGAGAGATGGTTCCACTGGAATTCACTTTCTGTAGTTTGAATTACAAAAGAAGCAAGCTATTCTTCATACCACTTTGGGAGCACAAAGCAAAGCTGAGACTCCCATTGGAAGTGCTGTCATAGTATTAAGCACAGAGGTCTAAGGCTGTGTCTGTGTGGAAGTGGAAAATCTGGTTGGCCAGGTCTGTGGTGGGAGGGCTCAGAGCTGACAGCTCGTGGAACTCAGGGACCCTCAGAAAACTTCTTGTGCACCAGTGACAGGAGGGCACAGCTGGACAAACTATCTCCAGGCTGCCTGGCTTACCTGTGGATGAACAGGCTCAGTGCTCGGTTTCCAGTGAGTTTCAGAGTGACTGACCAAGGCCTGCCCTCTGTCCCTTCCCTGTCTGAGTTCTCATGGCCAAGTGCCGGCCAGCTGAAAAGCCAAGACTGAGCAGGGATAGGCTGTCATGGTGGGCATAGCCTCTGCCCATTCTGGTTCAGACACTGGAGAATCTTATATCAGAGCTGGACCTGGTCCCACAATGACACGGGGGCCTGTTTCTCAGTTTCTTCTAATTTTTAGGGCAGCAAGAGCTGCTACACATTTCTGAACAAGGAAGTGGCAGGCTCAGAACTCAGTTTTAGAAAGATTTGGCTTTGTATCTCTGGAAAGTTCTATCAACAACAGAAGAGAGGACAGACTGGGAGCCCAGAGACCAACATGGATGTGTCTGTGATCCACCCAACTGGTGGTCATCGATGCAGTGTTAGTCCGTTCTGTCCGTTTCTGTTGCTTATAACACAAATACTTGAAACTGGGTGATTTATAAAGAAAACAAAATTTATTGCTTACATTTTCAGAGGCTGAAAAGTCCGCAGTGCAGGGAAAACATCTGGTGAGGGCCTTGGTGGTGGCAACAGTGACCCAGGGGTTTCACATGGCAGAAAATTGTGGAGCAGAGAGAGAGACTCTCACATGCTCTCCTTTTAAAGCCCTCAGAACAACGCCCCTCACCACCCTTTTTAATCCATTCACTACTGCACAGTCCTACAATCCAATCACCCCTTCAAGGCTCCACCTTTCAATTATCATAATAGGATTTCCCACCCTCCCAACAGTCACAGTGGGGGCCAAATTTCTAATACATAAAACTTGAGGGACACAATTCAAGCTTCAGTGAGTTCAGGCCTGGGGCCATTTGATCCACAGCAGATGCTGAATTAGAATGGTGGCAATGGGAAGGGAAAAGGGATCATGGGAGACACACTGGAGGCAGCATGTGTGGGAGGTAACAATGGCTCAGACAGAGAAATCTGGTTTCAGCCCTGAGGGAATGGCGGCTGATAAGGCAGTTAAAAGAAACTGGGAAGTCCATTCTCACAAACCATATGAGACAGGTTTCAAAAATAGATCTGGTTTCAAATTCTAGGCAATTACTACTAGCTGGCGGGGAGGGGTGCCATTGGACATACAAGTCACCTCATGGAGTCTGATTTGTTTTTTAATTTGTAAAATCTGGGATGATGATGACTATTTCACACAGTTGCTTATTGCAAGGAATAAATTAAATGAGAAAACATCACAAAACACTTCCCATAGGCTAGCACACGATCAGTACCTAACACATGGTAGTACCTAACACATGGTAGTGACCGGATAGAGTCTGATTAGTGCAATTTACGAGGTTGTAGTTAACAGTTGAGCTGCTCAGAGAGGACTCAGGAAGGAGTCAGAGTTTGTGCTGGTGTTTCTCTTCAGAGGCTTGGTGTTTCAGAAGGCCCCCTCTCCCAAGGACAGAAATGAATCCATTTAAAAACAGTCTCTTATTTTTCAGAGTTAGATGCAAATGACAAGCATGTGTACCATCGATAAACTCTTTTACACCTAGTGTTGAAATCATTTTCTTTCTCTTATTACCATTTTAATAGTAGCTGAGATTTTTTAAAAAGGGGATTAAAGCATAATGACATTTATTGTTTACTTAACATGAAAAGTTCAACAATGCTATTAAGGATCCAACTTTCTGCTTCCCCATTCTTGTTGGGTTTTGTGTTCCTACACTTGTTGCCTCATGGGTGTAAGGTGGCTGCCGTAGCATAAGGCATCATGTCTACATTCAGCACAGAAAAAAAGAGGACGGTGCAGCATCACTGAGTTTTTTGATATCCCTGCCTTTTATCAGGAAAGTAGAAAGTTTTCCAGAAGACCCAGCAGAGTTTGTCTGGCCAGAATTAGGTCATGTGGTCATGCCCAAGGATTGGAAAAGTCTGGAAAAGCAATTATCTCGTGAAGAGGAACAGGATTGCCTGATAATGGTTCTGTACCCTAGTAGGAGATTTTTAAGTAGTTGAGATTTTGGCATGAGATTTTAGCAATTAGAATTTTGATTTATCCAGTGATTTATCATTAAACTGTAGATCAATGGACATTTTCATAGATGAGTATGTTGTCTTTATGTTTTCTAGGGATAAAAGAACTGAAAAGCCATTTGTTGTATTTTTTTTTAATTTTTATTTTTTTTCATTATACATGTTTATGGGCTACAGTTTGTTTCGTGCATATACTGTACAGTATAGACATGCATATACAGTATAATGATCTAATCAGAATCATTAGCATATCTGTCACCTAAACATATGTCATTTCTTTGTGATTATAACATTCAAGATCCTCTTTTCTGGCTATCTTGAAATATACAATACAATATTATTAGCTATTGTCACCCTAGGGCACCGGAACTTACTCTTCCTGTCTAACTGTAACTTTGTATCAGTTTACCAACCTGAAAGGCCATTTGAGAGGAAACGATTTTTGCTTTTTTGGTTTCCCAGGGCCTACAGAAGTTTTAATTCCCTTTTGTTTCTTTTTAAAATTACACTAAATAAATAGAGGAGCTATCCAGCTAGATAATAACTAAAAAATATTGGTGGATTACAAGATTAAACTTTGTTGTTGATTTTTAAATTTATCTCTGAGTACAACAGTGGACTCAATTGCACAGGAAGTTGAAGCAACAGGAAGGGACAAAGTAGCTTGTCTTACCTCGTGCAGGAAGGGACCTGAGCAGTCATGACTGGCAGCTGCCCCTCTTCTGTCCCCAGGCCTCAGCTCCTTCTTGTAAAGAAAAGCTTTCCTGTCCCTTCATGATTCAGCTGAAGAGAGCCTGGGCATTCACAGATATTTACAGTTTAATTATCAAATTCCTTGTTATACAATGAATTAGAAAAATTGTATAGATGGGATATACAGTGACTTCAGACTCATTGATAAAACAAGTTATTATAATAACTTCAAACACCTCTGTAATAATAAAAGAGTTTGAATTAGTTAAATTAAAAAATAGTTATCTTTTTGAAGAGAGGCAATTTAAAAAAAAAACCTCAATTTAAAAAATGTACTAAAGATGGGTAGTGGTAATGGTTGCCAAAAAACATGAAAATACTTAATGCCACTGAACTGTACACTTAAAAATGGTTAAAATGGTAAACTTTATGTTAGGTATATTTTACCACAATAAAAAAAGTCTACTGAATGTAGCCTTGTTGAGGGACTGGCTTAATGAATGGGCAGAAGTAATTTGTAAAAAGAGGAGGGAGTAATTGCATATAAGTGGGTGTTTCTCTTCAGTCTATACTCAGTACATATCTTGATGACAGTGTTATCTTGAACTTTGGACCTGTATATCCAATGGCATTCTATCCACCTGGCGTGTCTCACAGGTGCCTCAGGTCCAGCATTTCTAAAACTGAATTCGGTGTCTTCAGTTCACCTGTGCACACTGGCTGGCTCATCCACCCACCTCCCCTGTCTTATTTAAGGGAACTAACAAACATCCAGCTTCACGAGCCAGAAATCCAGGCATCATTCTCCATCAAGCTCTTTTACTTGCCCGTAATCCTGCTGACTGGGCCAATTGTTGAGCTAGGGCTGGGTATGGAGCTCACAGACCCCTCAAGCCCCTTCACA
Source organism: Galeopterus variegatus (assembly GCF_000696425.1). NCBI lineage: Eukaryota > Metazoa > Chordata > Mammalia > Dermoptera > Cynocephalidae > Galeopterus > Galeopterus variegatus. The sequence goes on along the minus strand of NW_007726189.1, from coordinate 266,522 downwards.
CACTGGGTCACAAACCCTTCGCATGCCAGGCTGGGTCCCCAGACCCCTGACATGCAGGTCTATGAGCTAGGTAACTGGCAAACAGGTCCTTGGAAGCCATAGGTTGGAGAGCATGGCTGCACAGAGTGGATGCCCGAGGCAGTAGATGCCAGCCAAGGTGGTGGCACTGTGCACATGCACTAATTCCACCTACACACAACTTATTTACAAAGAATGCACCACACCACCCCCAACTGGACCCAAGGCAAGGGGGCCTGATTAAATTATTCTACTTTCCCAACATTCCCAAATCCTCTTTTTCCCTTACTCTACACGCCAAGCCAAATCAATCATCACTTCAGGTTAATTCTGTCTCCTCAGTGTTGCTCTAGTCTGTCCATTTCTCTTTACTCCAACAGTTGCCATCCTAGGGTAAATAAGGAATCAAGAACTCTCGCCTCTGAAATTATCTCCTAGCATCTATTTTGCCGTCCACTAATCTTAAATATGGATCTTTTCAAGAAATCATTTTCTCAGCCAAGTGGGTGATCTGTTGGCCATCTCAGATATATTATCAAGTTACTTGGCAAACTAGTTTTGCAAGGCACTCAACCACCATTTTTGAAAAATGGAAATGAGTGATATTTCAACCAGATTTCTGTATATGCTCAAAACTTCTTCCTCTTCCATAAGATATTCACCCCCCGCTCCCATTTTGCATAGTAACATAGGGGTGGAAAGGGTGTGATATCTTTCCTCACCCCTCATAGGGCCACAGCCTATATTCCTATAACAAAAGACAGGTTGACAAGAGAAAAGCATAATGAATTTATGTAATCAAAGTTTTACATGACACGAAGCCTTCAGAATGAGGACCCAAAGATACAGGGCAAACTATCCATTTTTATGCTTAGACTTGATGAAGAATGGAGAGCCATGTAGAAATATAAGTGGGTAAACAGGGTATGATCTAATGCTAACAGGCTGAGTGGAGAAATTTAGCAAGGACTGTCTGTTCAGAATCTTCTTGGCCTCTCTGTTGTAGCATTTTTTCCTCCCAGGGATGGGGCAGGACCCTCTGGAATGAGGGCCTTATGACCAACCTGCTATTGGATGAGGGTAGGCCAGAGAATTTCTTTATGGCCAACTCCTAGACAGAAAGGTAGGGGAAGGTTAGAGGGACAATTCTGGTTTTATGGCTGGCTTTGGGGAAGAGGGGTTCTAGTTTCTATGACCTGCCTTGTAGGAAAGGAATTCTGGTTTCCGTAACTTGATTTGGTGGAGAATAAGGGGCAAGTGACAGGAGGGCAGGAGAAGGTCAGAGACACCTTGGTTCTGAGGCTGTTTCTGAGGCTTCCAATATCTTTTAGTTTAAAGTACTCAGCATGTCAAAGTGCCATACTTTGGGGCATCATTTTCTGAGCCCCAACAGTAACACTGACAGCGTGAGACAAAAGCATTAGGTGGTCAGGTCCTCAGGAAAATGGCTCTTACCTTAGTATTAGCTGTTCAAAGGCAAGATTGCTTTAGTTTTACTAATTTACTCATCAGTTAATTAACATTTGTTCACCATCTATATGTGTAGGACTCTATTAGGAGTAGAGACATGGGACAGAGTCTCTACCTGCAGGGAACACACAGCCTAGAGGTGAAGACAGATTGGAAAGCCGATGATTGCTCCATAAAGCAGATTGCTGAGAACAGAGCAAGGAGGTCTGGTGTCACCGAGGTGAGCCATTCCTCATGGCCTGGGATGATCAGGGGAAACTTCCCAGGGCTTGAAAGTAAAGATCTGAATTTGAATTTGACTCCACATCTGGCCCTTTTTCCATTTCAGCTAAGAATGTAATCCATGTGGCAGGCACTGGATTTTAATCTCATTGTTATTTAATTTGTATTTCCCTGGCTACCAGTCAGGCTGAGCATCTTTTCAAGTTTATTGACTCTGTGCCTTTTCGTTTCCTTGTATTGTCTAGACTTACCATTTGTGGAAAAACTTCAGTATTGAAAATAAACTCTCTGAGGCAAGATAGGGAACTTGTCTGATGCTCTTTGAAGGATTGATTTCCTAAATCCTACACACCTCTGCAGACAAAAATAAGGATCAGGATGTTTTTCTAAAAGTCTCCTTGCTTCCTGCCAATCTCTGCCTTTTCTCCGATAATCCAGCTTCCTCTTCAAGTCTGGAGGTCGCTAAGGGAGGTCATCAGGACGTGATGGAATCTGTACATGCAGACACTGTCGTCATCTTTAACTATGGAGGGTTTTTTCCCCAAAAGTAAAGGGAGAAAGTCTACCCAGATAACAGAAGGCGTAATGTGTAGGCTTGCAGACGTGAGAACTGTTTGATAAAACCGAAGTATTTGAATGTGCAAATCTTAAAGAATGAGGACCGATTTCATATCCGGTTTGAGAGAGATGTCTATAGATGAACTGCTACCTGGATTTCAGAATGACTCTCATTCATCTCACAGAAAATGCATTGCCTTCAACCTCAGAGATCAGTGTCTTGCCGCAGCTGACACCGAGGACTCAAGCTGCATGCTGTCCTGTCCGATGGCCATCACAAGGACTCTCCAGTCGTGCCTCGTGTTTTAACCGGTTGGTGGCCAGAGGACAGTTGAAGCTGCCAGAGATGTAGGGAAGGGACAACCAGAACATGGAGCCAGAAGTACGTGGGAGGGAGGCTTGATTCTGTTACGTACCAGCTGTGTTTTGTTAAGCAATTCTCTCTGCCTCTCTGGGCCTTGGCTTTCTCATATACAAACGGGGAAATGCTTCCTAGCTCACTGACTCATTATAAGGATTAAATAACAAAATAAACCACTATACAGATGTTAGGGGTGTGTGTACAAACTCTTTCTCACTCTTTCTTCTCTTTACTATACCCCCTACACAAAGGCCCTTGAATGTAGTTGGTGCTTTGTACTTATTCACTGTTTGATTAAATAGAGAAGCAGTTTCTTTGAGAACCCCTTTGAGGACCTCTGTGATGGGGTTCCCTAACCAGCAGCATCAGCAGCACCTGGGAACACGTTAGAAATGCAAATTCCCAGACCTACTCTATCAGAGACATGGCCAGTAGGGGCTCAGCAATCTCTTTTTACCTCCAGGTGATGCTAATATTTGTTAAAATTTCAGAACCACTGAAATAGTCTCCTTCCTGCTGTAGTCAATATAGAATGAGATCTGGTAAAAGAAAAAAAAAAAGTGTGTGTGTTTTATTAACATAAAAGCTATCTGAAGTCCCAGGAGGTGATTTTCATCTAATGTTAGTTTAAAAAAAAACAAAAAACATAATGAATGAAACATGTTTCAAGCAGAAATGTTTCCTGTTACTGAAGAAAAGCACAAGAGTTGAGTTTAATGCAGGATTTGAGATATTCTCTCTCGATGTCTGCACTCAACTGGAGCAGGTAGGTTTTTATCCTCTTTTCTGTTTGTTCTTTATACATATCAGTCACTGAACTTACAAACTAATGGTTGTTACACTGACTACTCAGTTCTGGAAGATGTGACATGATATTTTGCCAAGCTATTATTTCTGATTAAATGTATTTTAATTTTATGTAAAGCAAGAGAACCACAGTGATTAAACATAATAGCTAGGTCCATTATCACATTTCTGCAAATCAGTGAAAATCCCAAGGCTCTACTCGCATCAGGAAGTTTGTTCCTACAGCTCAGAGTATAATCATTGTGGCAAGCCTTTGTCAAGCTCATTTCTCATACACCTTAATTATATCTTTTTATCATGCAATTTTTGTAATAGGCATTAATGAATAGTTGTACCTAGTGTATATAATGAGTATTCTCTATTATTTAATAATCCTAAGCCTCTTATGAGAGATGCATCAAAAATTACTATCGCACTTTCTAATGACCACTAGGAACTTTGAATTTTAATTGTCTGCCCTTTGCTTTTGAGAAGAAACCCATTTAATTATATAAGCTACAATTGATTCAATATGCAGAGTACATTCCTTAGGTTAGGATCTGATGCTTAATGACCAAAGGCTGGTGGAATTTCACTTCAGTGAATTTAAAGAAGCATCATTTAAATACATAGTACAGGTTTGATGAGGGAATATTAAGTAAAATTGCTAGCAAAGGTGAGACTGTTAATTGTAATAGTACCTACTATATGTTGAGAGTCTACCATGTGCCAGAGAGTTTACTAAAGATATCTAATTTGACCTATGGCTTATAAGGCAGGTGTTATTGTTCCCATTTTACAGACACTAAAACGGTCCTTAGAGTGTACCAAAATGGACATGTGATGTTTGGTACTGGCATAGCCCATGAATATAGAGAAGACTTGGAAGGAAGTGTATGGTTGGTTTCATAAAAATGGCATCTGAGAAAGTGAAGACTGGCATTGCCTGAATTTAGTTCTTATACTTCTCTGTTTGAATTAATACCCTCAATTAATCTGACCTGTTTGTCTAACTGCATTGGTGAATTGTGTCTGTAAGCATGCCACTGGTCTAGGGAAACTGACAGGGACCTATGGTTAGGTTCAAGGCAGAGCTCAGGCTTTGCAGGGGACGATGGCATTAAACAGTGTACTGAACACATGGGCAATGTTAAAATTCCTAAAAGCTGCATGCAGCAGGGTAGCAAGAAGGTTTGGAATGCTTCCTTTATAAGTTCAGTAGTATTTAGAATGTCAAATACAGGTGAATTGTTAGTAGTTTGAGCAAACCAATGGAAACCCAAAGATATAGTCTCCTAGGAGTTTTTAGATTAGTAATACTATTTTGTGAAAAAAGACATAATTATTAGGAAAAATGGAAAGATATTTCTATGCACAAAAATTCTAATAGAAAAAAAATCCTAAATTATAAAGTAGGGAAATACTGGGAAATAACAAAGTTGACACTGGGAAATAAAAAAATTATGCTGAATTCCTCACATTACTTGTTTTATCATGACAAACAAATTGAACGTAGATCACATTAAGTCTTATTTCAGCACAGAAATATCTCATGCTTTACTGCGTTCTTGTGTGAGATTACTTTGCAGATTCTTGCTTAGTTTCAGTGAAGAACACCACACTAAAGTGGTATTTGCTTATCCTTTTGAATGATATGTTGGATTTGGATGTTTCTGACCCCTGCTAACTTTTTATTTGGCCCAACTATCAGAGGTATACTGCTTTTAAAATGCCATCTCTAGTTCTTAGTGATGGGTTCCACCACCTGTTAGCTCTACAATAATGCTGCTTGAGTATCTTCTTGGGCTTTATCGACTTCAGAGGCAGCTATGTGACCTAGGTACTTGCTCTACTAGGTGGAAGCTTTGTTAAACCATGTCCAGAATATGAGAAAATTAGATAACCTTTGGCTTCTTCTCACCTTTGCTTCTGCTCAGGGGACATGATACGTATCTATCAGGTTCTTTTCTTCCAAATATGTGTTGTAAATGGCAAGGTTGAGACACATACATTCCTGAAACTGAAGCCCTCCCACCCTCTCCCTTAAGCAAATATCGTCATGGATTCCACTGGATGTTCAATACTATTATTCTTGGTATTTAAGAACAAGTTTGCTTGGGATGAGGAAGGGGACAAGGAAGGACTTGCACATCAGCATTGTGGTCTTCTCCCATTGAATCCATCTCTGCCTCCATTCTTTTCAAGGACTGATATGCTCTTTACCATAGTAAGTGAACAGGTTTATAAATCACCAGCTGAACAAATCTCAGGCCCTCACTTTTGTGCTAGTTCTACTAAAGTTTTTCTGAATCAAACTTGGGATTCAAGAGAATACCAAGGAAGTTTTATGGAATATAGAGATAAAGTATCAAAAGAATACCACAGAATTGGTCTAGACCTTTTTAGGTCTCCTAGGCATTATGTGCAATTTGTGGTAATTCTTGAGATCAAGTTCAAATGCACATACCAAGTTCATTTATAAGGTGCCTCTTACTGCAGAACACCAAGACATAGCTTAAATGCTAAGCTTTTAGTAATTGTGTTTTGTATTTTATAAGGTTCAAATATAAGTATCATATATAAATAACTTACTAAAATTTATGAAACAGTAGGATTATAAATACGTGCTATTCAGAACTTTGGATAGACTATGCTATGGTTATATCAACTCAGAGGCATTAAAGAGCTTATGGTGAAGATATGGAAATAGGCTCAACCTATTTCCAACCCACATTGCTATCTTGGATTTTATGGTATTTGCCACATTTACATTTTCATGGCCAGTGAGTGACAATGTGAAATAATGCTAGCCAATATATGAAATGAAAAAGTGTAGATTTAGTCAGATCTGGGACTCCATTACAGATTTTTATGACTTTTTGGCTATGTAGTCTTGGGCAAGTCATTTAACTGCAGGAAAACTTTCACAGGGATGCTGTAAGGACCCAATGAGACACTGATGTGAGAGTTCTTTGTAAAGCAAATGTCTCAGATTCTCCTATACTGTAAATTGCATGTGAGTGTAGAGAAGGAACACTGTAGGTGTGACTTTTGATTTCACAGTGAGAAAGACTCACTAGTTGCCACTGCAGAAAGAACAAATGACCTATGGTGCAAAAGATTTCTGTAAAGAGACCGTTAGAATAAAGTCTAACTGTATTTTTCGATGCACTTGAGATACTAATAGGAATTTAATAATTTTTTTCCTAGTTCTTCTAATTAGTAATAATGAACATGTACAAAGCAGTCACTACGTGACAGGTACTGCACTAAGCACTTACCATAAGGTCATTTCATTCTCACAGCCACCCTGTGAGGTTGGTGCCGTGTTACATCCATTTTGCAGATGAGGAAACCAGGGGCATGGGTTAAAGAAGGATCCTCAATCAGTCATGAGCACAGCCAGAATTTTATTTGTATTCAATGCATTCATCAGGATTCACCGTATTCTATGTATTTGCTGTTTCCTTTACTACTGTAAACCAGACCCTTATAGAGGCAGAACAGGCCACATCTACAGCCACCTATTAAGCTGGAAAGACAAGGCCACACAACTTTCCAGAGTGTGGAAGTAGAGCAGCAGATGGCCCTGAGTGTATGCCTGGGGAGCCAGCCTGCCACAACTCTTGGGAAATAGTTACTACATTAAAAGGGCATGTAGAGTATTTTCCAGGTTTCCCAACCACAGAGGCTTCACTCTAGCCTTGGCTTCAGCCCTCAAAACATGTGGTTTGGACATGAATCTGGAATCAATAATCTATCTAGCACCCTGTGCTTCTCCCACACCAACACTCCGCTTCAGAAGTCTGTTCTGTGTTCTCTTCCTTCAGAATTTACTAGGAGACTAACTGTTTAAGTTGATAATCTGTTTATACCATGAGGTGATAACTTTGTGCATTATTTATATGGGGGTCTCCAATATCTTGGCCCTCAACAAGAATGAAAAATTTGGGATTTTAAAAATACCGTGGTGGCTCCCTGGGAAGCTGTTCTGGAGGTCCTTTTTTTATACTGCACAGGCAGCTTGTCCACATGTCAAGGCAGCCAGGCCGGCACCTAGGATGGCTTCAAAAGGAGCACAGTGGCTGGAAGTTCTGGTGGCAGTAAGTTTGTTGAACTGTACAATGTGCCTAACCTTCCAGGAGTGCACCCATAACACTGTATTAATTTATTTAGGACACAATGATAAAAACAAACAAAACTTTAATTGAAAAGTGCCCAAGCAGGAGGGAGATTTACTTCACTTTGAGTTTTCCTTAAAATAGGAGCAGTCTTAAACCCCTGGATAAGGTACTAATCCAGTTAATGAAGGTATTAAGCAGAGCAATGAATCTTATTTTGCAAAATTATTTGAAAGGCTTAGGATGAAAAAAATGTGGAAAGAAATAGTGGTGCATTGTAAATACCTTTTGCCACGTGGCTGCTTTGAGCATTTTTTTCCTGTTGTTAACTTTTCAGCAGATCTCTTTCAACGCCACCACTACCAAAAAATTCCACATCACTCAAGACAGTAATTTACTCACAAAGGAAACACACCTCCAACTTTATTAATAACCAACTTTCTTTTTTATTAGAGCAGATACAGTTACGAAAACTGTACATGATACATTTTGGTTTCAAGGATTATAAATAAAGGAACTCACAGGTAGGGAGTTCTTTTTCACAGCAAGAAACTTTAAATAAACAAAGTCATGTTTTATTAAGTACATTGGCAGACCTCATATGCTGTCCAAAATGTAGAGTACAGTATAACAACCCATTAGAAAGAGCCTTCATGTAAAATACAGCTGTGCACATTTTAGAAAAATACCAACAATTTGAGCTTTGTTTTAAAAAAGCTTATAAATCATACATATATTTATAAATGGAACCAACATGCTCATTTTATAAACATATCCTTTAGTTATCTGTTACCCATTACTTCCAAAGCATTACACATTTTAAATAAACACTTAAGATTAAATATTTTTATTTTTTTAAAAAAATCAGCTTTCCCAGCCTAAGGAGCTATGGGGTTAGGAAGGGGCAGTGAGAGTACTGAGACTGACACTGGAACGCAAATGTTCGTTCTCGGGTAAAAACATACTTCCTAAATTTCAAAGTCAAAGCAAAACGTAAAAAATAAATATACAAGTTGTAATTTTTCATTTGCTCTCTTTCTGCCTTCTTCTTTATTCCATATTGGTCACACCCAGGATTCTCAACATATTGTACTTCTGCAAAAAACACCACTGGGTTACTACCCTGCAGGTGACAAAGCATTCGGTCCACACCTGTGCTAACATGGGAATTATGTGAACTGTCTCTTCTGCACTGAAAAGGTAGCTAATAAGATAAAAAGAACCTGATTAAAACATGCAAATTGTGAAAATAGCTCCCCCTCTGCAATGTAACATTTTAAAGAGATTTAACAGATACCTTTCCTGCCCTGATTTCTTTTTAAATAATTACTTTTATAAAGATCATATAGTTTCTCTAAGGAAGCATGCTTCTGAGTAATACAGGATAAATTATAAAGCAGCAAAAAATCAGAATGCCAGAATAACAAAGGACTGCAAAAGACAAATGTTTAAAATAAAAATGTCTAAGCCTTTAAAATTTGAAATAAAATTACGAAAGGACTTTGAAAAACACAAAAGGCAGAAAATTGAGAAGTAGTGATTTAACAAAGCTGTATGCTTTACCTGAATGTATTCAACAAAAAATTTAAGTTGGGAAAAATAAAAGAGAAGAGCAGTTATTAATAGCATCTTGCTTAACTTTCATGGGAATTAACATAGCCACTGACAAGATTTTATTTGGTTGTAAAGTACGTCAGCAATGAAACTGAATCCTTTAAACACTGATTACTGCAATCCATGCAACATTTTGACTATACTTCTTTGAATTTTGTTGCCTTTCAGCTTTTAAAATTTAGCACCTCCTAAGTGCATAAATAATTCATTTCAGTAATGTTAAAAATACTTTATTTCTTAGGAAGGTATAATGCCTTTAAATTGCTAAATTTAAAAATAAATAGCCTTTTACAAGTTTAGGAAGAATAAATGACATAAAAAAATGACGTATTGCTATTAAACACATTTTCACTAGCATGTTGTTTCTTTTCCTTGAGATGCAACACGTGTGTTTTGTCCAGCCAGGACCGCAGGTGGTAGATGACTATACATCATATTTAAACAAACAGCAAAAATGAACAGAGTCGTGCACAAGCAAACGAAACCTTCTCTCCCAGAACATTCCAGGAGATGTTAAAGCAGCAGGTCATGGCATAAGACTGGTGAGTGATGCTGCTACCTATTTCTTCTAATGAGATAGGAGTGAATGTTGGAACCATGTCCACAGCAACACAATCCTCCGACCGCATTCCTCGGCAGTCGTTTCCCCAGCTCCCTACTAAAAACGTCAGATGGTAAAATAGTAAGGCAGCTGTTGACTTCCATCAAAAGAAAAAAAAAAAATGCAGCTCCATACATTTCCAGTTTAGTCACGCTCTGCTAGGACAGATGGAGTAGCCAATGCCAAGAACTTCGCCGGATGGGGGCTGCTTCAGCAGATTTTAAAAAAGAATTATTATTAAGTTTTGCTCTCCAACATGGCTGTGTGCTTCAGCTCCCAGAGGACCCCAAAGCCACAAAGCATTCCCAGGGGAACCGAACAGGTCCTCTGGCTGAATTTTCCAAGTTTCATCTCTCTTGCGATCCCATCCTAATTCCAAGCCTCCTTCCCTGTGTCTGAGTCTGACTGGGCTGTGCCATTTAAAGGGCTGACGGCACCACGGCAGAGAACTGTGGGCTAACACCACTAGTTGTCATGACTTCACTGAAGGGTCAAAACAGTTATAGTGGTAAGTAACTATGTTGAATCACATTCAGGCACAGCCAAAATTAAAGGACAATAGGTCGTTGTTAAAAAAAAATTGTAAATTTAAATATGAGAAAAGAATGTTACGTATGGTGATTTTATATAGAAATTAAGGCTGTTCTTACCTTTCCTAATTCCAATCAAGTTAGAAAGTGAACAAAAAGAATGGCCAACCCGATATTCAACAGCATGACAAGGACAATCATGACTGAATTAGGGCCCTGGAAAGGAAACAGAACAAAACAAGCTTAACTTTTCCATGTTAATATCGATATATTACCAAAATCAATCACCAAAAAATATAAGAAAACTAACATGTTGCAGTAAATAAGGCATGAATGAGGACAGCCGTTCCAAAAAGTGTAAACTTAAAATAGCAATGCCAAGTTTAGATACAGATGTTTCTGAACTTTCACTTAAAAATTAATCCAGACCTGAATGAGTTTTAAAATGTTTTAAACAATAATCTACTTCATTCATCTCAAAACAACGGACAACAGTCTGGATGGGGGTTAGAAAATAACGGGAATTGGACATGCATTTGTGGATAGCATGTGATTCAGACAAGCAAGAGCTGTTTCCTCCTGAACGCAGACAGACATGAGAGTAAAATCTGTAGGACAGAGAAGACTCCAAGGAAAAATTTAGGAAAAACTCAAAATGAGGTTCAAGAAAACTCTTGCTTTCTTCCTGGTCCTCATTTTGAACACTATCCTGTCCTTTAAGTAAAAACTACAAGTGAGAAATTGAATACTTTCAGAAGTTACTTTACAGGTCTAAATTTTTATTTTTCTAATCACAACCACATTTCAAATAGCAAGTTAAATTTAACAAACTGCAGAATCCTGTTTTATTAAGTATCACTATAAAAAATACCAGATGGCTGAGGTCCCCAAACTTTAACTTGTATAAACAAATAATCCTCAAAAGACCATCTTTTCACATCTGGCCCATGGAGAAGCCACCTTTATTACAAAGACATGACCTTGGTATTTACTAGGGTCTAATTCTTAAGTAGCATTAGAACTGTTCCAATCTGGCATTATGAGGCGGATGGAGTAAGTAGTTTTATTATTCTTATTTTACAGATGAGGAAAGAGTTGTACTTCAGATATCAAATAAGACTACTTTGAAATAATGTTATAGAGGTCTCGAATACAGTGGTGTTTTCTGCCTTTTTTTTTTTTTGGAAGGGGGTGGGTAAGTGATACGGAAAATTGGAGCTGCCACTGGCCAAATGCTCACCTCTCAGGGTCGTAGGTAACACCCCTTCCTCAAAGAGGTCTCCTCCCTGCTGCTTGAGGCTACGTCTCCCTGGTAGAGGTCAAGTGCCCTGTTCCTTCTCTGTCCTAATGCTTTTAATACGTAGTCATTTGTTGTTTACTTGCCGTCTTTCCTCTGACCCTGAGCTCCACCATGGCAGAGGCCTTGTCTGGCTCACTGCTGTGTACTCGTGCACTAACACGTGGTGCTGCCTGGTTCACTCAGGCAACCAATATTTAATGAGAACCTAAGACGAGGGTCCTTCAAAAAGTTCGTGGAAAACAGAACTAAAAGATAATACGAATATTTCCATGACCTTTTCGAAGTACCCTGGTATTTACCAGCACTTTTCTAGGTGCTGTGGTTATTGAATGAAGCAGATTAAATCCCTGCATTAAATGAAGAGCGAACAGGGTGATCAGTAAAATGAAAGTGGGGAGAAGGAAGTGAAAATGAGGTCCCTTGAGGAAGGGACTACGAGGAAGAAGAAAAACCCTAGCTCCTAAACCCCAAGTAAATGGGAAGAAAACAAACATATACTGCAAGTCTTTTTAATGCCAGGCAGGGGGCTAAGCCTTTCTAAGTAGATTGTTTTTTGTTTTGAGCTTTAAGAGGGTTAGTGTCTTGCCCAAAGTTACTCAGCTAGTCTGAACAAATTAAAACTAGAATTAACCCTTAGACTTTGCATTTCTGAGCTCCACACTCTTCCCCTACATCCCTATTCAAGCCACAGTCCTTTGTTTAAAAACAATTTCCCAATAAGTTCTTTATTTTTTGGCAGCTGGCTGGTATGGTGATCCAAAGCCATGACCTGGATATTATAACCTGCACTTTAACCCTGGTAAGTTCTTTAAAATGACATTTTCATCTATATCTTATAATTTTCCATAATATGAGAAAAACATCAAATCTTGGTAACAACCAACTGCTCTTCCAAAATAGTTGTGTTCTAAATCAAGAGTTCTAACCTGTGCAATGCCTCAATTATGGTTACCTTAGAACATAGAAATAATGTAGAAAACTCATAACTCACAAAATAATGAAGATGATCTTCAACATCGCAACTCAGAACAGAGATTAGGAAATGCTGTTACTACTATATACTTTGATTAGATTTTGTTCCTGAAAGTGTTAAGAATTTGGGATCATTTCAACTCTTTTGGAATAGTGGATTTAATTCATAATTCTTTTTTTTTTTTTTTTCCTTTTTTCGTGACTGGCAACAGGATCGCAACCCTTGGTGTCGCTCCCGCCCCTCGCTCAGCCAGTGAGCGGCTGGGATCCAAACCCTCAGTGGGAGCGCCGCCGCACTCCCAAGCGGCGCACTGTAGCAGTGCGCCACCAGGCCGGCCCTTAATTCATAATTCTTATTCTCAAAGATAATTTAGTAATATGAAAGATGAGAAAAGTTTGCTGGGTCAGAACAATACAACATAGAGTTCAGTGTCTTAAGTGGACCCAGGAAAAGTGGGGAGCGCCGCCGCACTCCCAAGCGGCGCACTGTAGCAGTGCGCCACCAGGCCGGCCCTTAATTCATAATTCTTATTCTCAAAGATAATTTAGTAATATGAAAGATGAGAAAAGTTTGCTGGGTCAGAACAATACAACATAGAGTTCAGTGTCTTAAGTGGACCCAGGAAAAGTGGAATAGCAGAGTAAGTGCCTTCATTCAATGAAGCCAACTTCAAAAACCTAAGGTGTGCCTGAACCTTTAACTCCCATTTCATAAATCCTAACAAGTTTTCACGAATTTATCTAACCCTTTTGAATTGGTTAGCATTTTGAGTTTATATAGTCTCTTGCGTTGAATTTAGCTTACTATCTCTCTTCAAGTTTTGACCCACATCTCATTGTACCGGTAATCTGCATTCAATGAATAATGAATGAATGCTTTATTCAGAATAAAAATACACACACATTTTTTTCGCATTGAACACATACATATGTATTTATCCTGTATGTATTCTAATATACATATATATTTATCCTATCAGTGCAGCTCCATTTATAAAGCTATTTTTAAAGATGACTCAGTGAAGATGAGAGTAAACCAGCCTTGAAAATTTCAAACAGCAAGCAGGTGAAATGTAAAAATCTGGGACGCTGTGTTTAATAGGCAGACCTCAAGCTGTAACCTCTGTGTTCCTCCGATACCTAGCAGGGTACAGGGTGAAAAGCTTTCAGGTGAAGGCCCATAAATATGGCTGTGGTGGCCAGTTGTAGCTTAAAATAGCAAAATGAAAAAAAAAAAATCAGTCTTGCTTTTCAAGACTGACTGGGACAGGTGTAGTGAAAGAAGCGGTAGCCAGGCAAAGTGGAAGTCTCGATCGGAAGAAACTTTCAGGCAGTTAGAAAATAAAATATAGGAAGTCAAAATACGGAAAGAAATTCTAATTCTTTTTCTTCGAGAGGCTGTCACTCCTACTTAAAGTTGAAAGGAATTCTCTGCTACAGAATTTATGCTAAATCTAAAACTTCTCTAAAAACATATGAAAAGAGCAAAGTTTATTTACCTTTTTCTTTTTTTTGGTGAGGTTCAAACCTGATCTGACAGGTGTACTTTAAGCTGTACACAAATTCAAAGGAAAGAGCATGAAAATATCAAAACGCAGTTGGAAGCTGATCATAGCAATGGTTGAGATAAAAGTGCAGCCAGTTTTTTGAATGGATCGAGATTCCTCACTTGTCTACTTGATGATCAGGTTCTAAAACCCTACAAAACCCTACAAAAATTTTGTTATCACATAGAATGTTTGCTCCTGGGACATGAACCTGCATGCCATGCTTGCCCACAGGGGTCACAGGCTTCTTGAGGAAGGTCGAAGAGTGATCCCTGCCCTGGACTCCTTTCTCCTGCCTCTCAAGAAATTAATCTGCTCTAAGTATTAGTCTGTGTCCCAGGAGATTTTCTGTATTTCAAGGAGATCAATATCCAGGGTTATCCTGAGGATGGATCAAATGTATTCAAATATTTATAAACTATTTGTGCTTCAACTAGTAGTGTTGAAACAAACAAAATAATAGTCCATGCTTTTTGAGCCCTTACTCTGTGCTAGGCACTGTACTAAGAACTTTAAAAGTATTAACTCATTTAATCTTCACAACAACCTTATTGAAGCAGGTACAGATTGGGAAACCAAGGCACAGAGCAGTTAGGAAACTTGCCCAGAGTCATGCAGCTAGTAAGGAATAGAGCTGGGATTTGAACCCAGAATTTTAGTCCCAACATTCACACTCAAAGCCACTGGCCTGTACTGCCTCCATCAAATCAGCTGCTTGACTAAAATTCAGTTTGGTCATCGACCCTACAGATGGTGATTCTGACTCAAACTGGATCACTTGGCTGCCCACAAATAGGACTAACTCAAATGTCTGCTTCAGTGTGAATGTTTCTATGAATTTTAAAATTATTATTTAGAAACCTTTAACTTATAGAGTGTCTATCTCAAAATTGTATGTAATACTCCATTGTTTTGAAGGTCATTCATTGATTACCCTTATGGTGATTGTGTTACTTCCTCACTCTCTGGGAAAAGTGTGAAAGGCAGCTTTCTGTTATAATTGCCAGACTCTTTACGTGATGGTGCCAAGTCAATCTTGACTTCCAGTTGCACCACACAGTCACGCGCAGAGGCAGTGGAGGCCCAGGAGGCTGCAGAGCTGCTCGGGCCTCCTCTCCCCCTTGGGGTGAGAACCTGGGAGATTGACCTACAGAGATAGAGGATGCTTGGCTGACTCCAAGAATCAGAGCATTCCTCACATAAGTGAAACAGATGTTTTTCTAATAAGAAGGCTGTGAAATTACCAAACACACCTATGGTACTATTTTGCAGAAAGACTCTTTACAAGTAAGGACTAGGTAATTCAACCTTTTCTTCTATCACAGCCTAACATGTAGGACTCTGGAGCATATGTTTGCCCTTGGTGGGTTATGGAAGTCAACTGAATCCCACTGCTGGGTACCCAAGGCTGTAAACTATATGGCCTCACACTGTTGGAATTTTCCTCTTGAAAATCAGGGAAACTAATACTGATATATATATATATATATATATATTTTTTTTTTTTTTTTACATGTGAGGCCTTATTAAGCTGTGGACATACATGCTGAGAGTCAAATGAGACGTGCATTACATTCAGCAAACTTGAGAGTGATAATATTACTATAGTTATAGCACTGTTAAAAATTTTAAAAATCAATGCTTACTGAAGAGTCACGAGTTTCATAAAGTTAGTCTGTTTTAAAAACCATTTATCTGCATGGAGCTGACTCTCAGAAAGTTAGTCCAGTTAATCTGATTAATTTATATTTAGCCAATTGAAAAGTTGAGAATTTGAAAAATGAAGAGAACCAGTCTCTTATAGATATTGATGAAATAAAGCTTGAAATTTCTTACGCTTGTTTAAGTTAATTAAAAAGACGAATTTAAATTGTTTGACCCTACAAGTATTTTTTTTCCTAATCAACAATTCCTTAACTTCCAATTTTATAAATCCTATTGAGTTTGATAAAATACTAATTTCATATATTATCTGACAAATCTAGTTTGAAGGAGAATATAAGCATTTATCAATAACACAGAACTTTCTGTCTGAATTAAAATATATCCTAAGTGCGTAAGACTAATTGGCTATAATAACTAGCATGTACCAGAAAACTGAAATTGTAGGAGCACTCGCATGCTGAGAAACCAGAGGAACCCAAGCAATTCTCTTAAACTGTTGAAAGTTTGCTCATTTGGGAAAGAAAAATGTTCTAGCTGCAAAGCCTAGCTAATTAAGAAAAATCCAAACTAAATATGAGAAGCGCTCCCAATGACTAAAGATGGTAAAGATACTGACTGCTGTAGGGGCTGAAGGAAAGCTAAGAATTTGGCCAATGGTGGTGGCAGGGGCTGTGATTCCTTTCTAGCGACCAGAGAGCAAGCTACCAAGAAGTGCTGAGAGACTGCAAAGGTGCGATGCTGCCCTAGGCTGGTCAGGTCTTACTTACCTGAGCTATGTCTAAGGTGTGTGCTGAGGGAACATAGGGAATTTCTGCACGGAGAGCTCCCTGCGGTCTCAAGCTACAAATGCGTTATGCTTTATAACCCTTGGCTCCTGGGACCTTTGTTAGCCTGGCTGTTTTCAAGATGCACAGACACTCCACACTGCTCCCCTAAAGAACCCAATGGAAGAAAGGAGGAGAAAACACTTCTTGTAACACTTACTGAATTGGCTTCTTTTTCCAAAGAAGGGCACGAATCATTGCTTGCTGGATTCTTTGGTATAGCAAGTTCAGACTTCTTAGCTTTTGGCTCAGCTTTGCTTTCTTTGGCAACTGGTTTTGTCACAGGTTTAGGGGGACTCCACTTGTTCGGTGATGGCTTGTGCACCAGTGCTGAGGAAGCCTGGCCCGACCCACCACTGTCCTCCACGTCTTCTGGAGGGTGCTGGGGGGTGTTCAGTTTCACGTAGTAGCCGTGATACTGAGAATGCAGCTCCCCATTACTGGGGTTGGGGACATAGTGGCGGCCAGAGTACTTGGACTGGGGCATGACTGCTCCTACCTCTTTCGTGGGAGCCTTTGACATCAAGGGCTTATTGACGACGGCTGTCACCCTCTCATCAGCCGCACCCCTTCTGTCTTGATTGAGTCTCCCCCCTGAGCTGGGGTTCTGCTTCTTCCAGGGCACTGGGGAGGAAGGCTGGGGAGAGTGGCTCTGTTTGGGGCTTGCCTCAGGAGATCCTGGGGGTGTCGTGCCTTTGCGATAAAAATGAGGAGATTCCTTTGGGGTAGGAGGCTTTTCTGGTACCTTTTCTTCCAGATTTTCTTTAACATCTACACCTTCCTGAAATCTCTGTTTGATGTAATCAGGGCCTGCCAAAAAAATAAAAAGACAAAAGAAAGGAAGGTGATAAAAAAAATATGTCAAGGCTTGTACCTTATGGCTATATATACATATATAAATTTGCTAAATCAGATTAACCTCTTGTCATTTTTTTTGGTAATGAATCTACCAGGCTTTGACTAAGCATGAACACATTTCTTTCTCTAGGGGAAAAGACATTTATTATTGAAAAGGTGCTTTTAAGATAATAATGCTATTATTTATACTATTTTGATAGCCATAAAAGTTAAACAGTTCTGACTTCTCTGATCATTATTCTGTTCTTGCCTACTTGCAGAATATAAAGGTGAAATTCATATTCACTGAGCACTCGTCACAATGTCATAATCAGTTTGCTTATTCAAATTATGTGGTATAACTAAGACACGGGAAGTATATACTGTACTTGTATAAAGAAATAAGCTGACTACTGTATACGTTTGAAATTTAATAAAGTACACTCCAGGTAAGAGGAGAACCTGGAGATAACGTTTTTAGAGATCTGTCATCAAAGCGTCATTAAAACTTTCTAGTTAGGAACAACTTCTGTGCTTTAGGTTGCAGTATAGGAAATCACTTCCGTGTCGCCCAATCACAGCTGTGAAAAACATGGATTTGCATCAGTGTGTTCAGCAGACATCAAAGTCAATACGAGGCAGTTGTTTCAGGTTCTGTAGTCTCAGGATTTTTCTCTCTTGTTACATACTTTGGGACTGTTTATAACAATCATATATTATTTTTATAAACAGGTGACATGTTCATTTTTTAAAAAGTGATCCTGGGCCGGCCCCGTGGCGCATTCGGGTGAGTGCAGCGCTTGGGAGCACAGCGGCGCTCCCGCCGTGGGTTCGGATCCTATATAAGGATGGCCGGTGCGCTCACTGGCTGAGTGCGGTGCGGACCACACCGAGCCAAGGGTCGCGATCCCTTTACCAGTCACGAAAAATGACAAAAAAAAAAAAAAAAAAAAAAA